>NW_017677692.1:3048-18254 GCF_001879085.1 Nicotiana attenuata
TTTTCTTTTCCATTGGCAAACTTAAAAGAACGTTTTCTCGTTTTTTTTTTCATTTTTCTTAAAAATCCGGCAGCATTTCGGCACTACTTGGCCATTTTTTTTTTTCTAGCATAGGTAATTAATTCTCCACACTGCTATTTCTCTTTTTCTCCCGTTTTTTTTTCATATAACCCAGATATTCAAAGCCGGTCAGCACGCGAGTCCAAAACAGATAAATGCACAAGTAGGATGCAGCAGGATGGTCCATTATTTCGGGTACACCTGTCCTAGACGGACCCAACCCCTGTGTTGAGTCCCCTAAGTCAAAATGCACGTGATGTAGATAAGCGTTCCTATGAAGTCAAGTTCTTCTAGGTTCAAAATCTGGGTATGTGTTCTAGACTGTGTACCCGAGCGGACAACTCGAGTCGAGGAGGGGGCTACGTACCGGGAACCAAAAGGCCATCCGGCTTAGTAACTTATCCGGCCTCTTTCTTATTTCAGGGTATTGACACTAACAGAATAGGGAGTCTCAACCAGTAAGCACATCCCCGGAGGTGAGAAGAGAAGAGTTTCGCCACAGTTTATATACAATCCAGATAATATCAAAGCGGTAAAAAGCAGCATTTTGCACATTTAGCATGAAACATGAAGAAAAATCAGATAAAGCCAAATACAACAATATATCTAAGCTCGAATTCTTGTCTACGAAACCAGAGATTCTGGGTTCGATCCCCAGCAGAGTCGCCAGAGCTGTCACACCTCCTTTTTTTTTACTACACCCGCAAGGGTATGGTAAAGGGAGTTATTTCCAACTTGAAGTGACAATCGGAACGGGATTTATTATTAATATTCAGAGTTGCCACTTGGGAAATCAACGGTGTCCCAAGTCACCTGTTGAATCCCGATCCGAGGAAATTATGACTCCGTTAACAGTCCGCGAACCAGAACTCCGAGTAAGGAATTCTGTTAACCCGGGAGAAGGTGTTAGGCATTCCCGGGTTCCGTGGTTCTAGCACGGTCGCTCAACTGTCATATTTGGCTCATTTGTTTGATTTTAGTACATGTTTTAATATATGTGCCTTTTAACTCTTTAAACGCGTTTATTGTTATTATTTTTTAAAGAATTGCAACGTCGTGAAAATGTGTCTCGAAACCACGTTGCACCAGTGCACCCGTGATCGTTAACACATTTCGACCTCGTTGAGATTTGGATTTGGGTCACATAAATCTGCACCCGAATTTAGGGAAGTAATATTAAAGTACGCGCCTAAAGCAGCTACGTGTTTATTATATTTGGGGAAGGCCGTGAAATTTGCTAAGCGGCGTATCCCGAAATCTAAATTTTATACATAGCATTATTGAAGACCCCGCAACTTATATTTTGGCGAGGCTCGTGTAATTTTATTCAGGGAAAGGCAGTCTTAAAGCAACTATATTTTTTATTTGTCTCCAACAGCGCAAGAAAATCCTAAAATGTGTTATTGAACTGAAGTAAGTTAAATGGCAATTATGTGTCAAGGCCATCGATTGGGCTATGAGATAAGCCCAACGAAGGAGTATTGTGCCCATGCTCTTCTAGCAAGCTGCCAGTTATTTGGGCTCCTGTAAGCTGCCAGCCCAGGCCTAAGCCCAAACGTCCTGGGGATAGGCTATAGGGCCTGGATTTAAATAAAAAAAAGAATAATTTTGATTCAACTAAACCAAAATTATTGAAATTACTCTACACTCTTAAAATGAAACGACTGATCTATGGGCTATGCATATTGATTTTAAAGGCGTATCAGCATCTAGAATTGAACGTGCTTTATATTGAGCTACTGATTTCATGCTTGCGTTATTTGATTTCAAAGTTGTATTTAAACTAATCCTGCTATGCTACTGTTCTAAAATGCCTTAACAATTACAGAATTCAAAGTCCATAACAGTCCAGATTAACAGTCCAAATGTATTCTTATTATTCATACAATCAAAACTACTAACTAACACCAATTACATTTATCCAACTAAACAACGTTCAAATGAGCCTAGATTTGGCAGTATTTCCATTTCCACTTCACTTCACAGCTAACATCAAGGTGAGTTCATAAACGTGTACCTGGGATTTGAATTGAAAATAGGAAAAGGAAAGATTAGCAGCAGTAACAGCTTCAGCAGCAACTCAGAGAACCAATTTAAAATCTCAACAATAGACCAGCATAGTTTCAGCAGTTCAGGATAAATTGGAAAGCCAATAGAGTTCACAGATTAACCCAAGCAGCACCAAACAGCTAAAAATGAACCCAGGACTGACATCCCCAGTAAACAAACAACAAATCAACCTGGACTAAGTAAATCTCATGCACACATGATTCGAACAGCTTGTGAATGTCCAAAGTGAGCATACACAGATGAGTTCAGGTTACTTCTTATCCTTAACGAGCTAGGAAATGGGATTAATGACTGAAATTTGAGAATGAGGTTAGGAGAGATTAATGGAATAGTAATTTTATTTTTCTGTTATTTTCTGAAACTTGAGGATGATCAGAGGGTTTTGAGGGGGGGGGGGTCGAGATGGCTACCAAAAAAAAAAACCCCTTCTCAAGGCAAGTGAATGCCTATTTATAGGTGAACTTAATCCAATTTCAGATTTTTCCCTTTACCCCCTTAGTCCCTATTCTAGTTTCAGTATTTACCCCATTATTTCTGACTTGTTACACAAGCAACTAACTTAAGTTTATTAGAACTTACACTATAGTCCCTCCTAGAAAGTTCTATGCCTATTACAATCACTATTCTATCCTTACCCCTCTTCAAAAATTACCAAATCTGATGAAAGTACCCTTTTCCTATGCCTAAACTACCCTTTGAACCTCCTAAAATTACTAGCCTACATTAACTACACTAAACTTTCTAACTGACCCTGGTCCAAATAATTATTTCTGCAAATTAACCAGCCACCAATCCAATCGCCAATCCTAAATTCAAATAACTACTGATTTTTGGATTAACAACTACTAGTAACAAGTTCAAGCAAAACAGTGCTCAAATAGTATTGATCAAAACTGTTAAGCAAAGAGATTCGACACACACAACTAATAGAACAACTTAAACATTCATGAGGCCTGGAGAAGATTTAAGCGACTCAAAACTTAAACTAAATCCTAAACATGATCAATCCTAATTCTAAAGAACTCAGTCACAACTAAATTGACAAACGACCCAATTCTTACTATTGATTAAAAGACAATGAAGATTAACAAATAAGAAACACTGGCTAACCTAGTTGAACACTGGTTCAACCGAAAAAATGAGGAGAAATAAACTCATGCCCTAAATTGATTGATCAAGGGGAAATATCAGTTCAAGATAAAAAGACTAACGAAGAAGAACAAGGAAAACTTACTTAGTTTGAGCACTCGACTGACTATGGGGTGAACTCTGAATGGCCAATTGTTTGAATCCTCCGAGATTCTTGACGCGTAACATCCCTAATCGTGTGTTTTCAAAAGAACACACATGATTAGGGAAATTACGGTCCAAAATCCCTAAAATTTCTGAGCTAGGGTTCTGCCGGTTCTAAGATCTGAAATTCGAGAAGCTCTAGCAAGATTCGAAAGGTTTTGGTTAGGGATTAATGATGGGGGAGGGATGAGGGACATTTGGTACGAATTTGGGCCAGTTTGGGTGAGTTTGCAACTTGGCCGGAAACTTTGATGGAATATTTGAGACGACTGGCTATGATTCGAGGGGAGCTGAGGGCATGGTTGGACAGGGGAAGACGAGGGGATTCAATGGTGTATTTTTGGTGGTCATCGGAGCATCGCCGCCGCCGGCGACGATTTCCGGCCGGCGGCGGACGGCGGAGGGCGGTGGGGCTAGGGCGGAGGACGGTGGAGGAAGGCGGGGTTAAGGTTTGTACGAGGAAGATGGGAGTTGTCGTTACATTTTGTATAAAAATTATTACATTTTTATTACATTTTGAGAGCCAATTGTGGCCGCTGGATCTGGGGATGAAGAGGCATTTGGACCGGCCAAGCATTTGGGCCTGGGCGTGGGAATTTTATTGGGGCTAACTGATTTTGGCCCAAATTTGGTCTCCAATGAAGACCATTTTTAATTTTTTCCTCTTTTTTTTTCTTTTTATCCATTTTTGTATATATTTTTTGTATTTATTTATTTTTCTGATTTTATAAAATGCTAAAACAAAGTAAATACCTAATTACACTATTTAACTCCTAGAATTACTTATAACTCTATTTAAACAAGTGCAATAATTAGTAATGCGATGAACTATTTTCTTGCAATTTTCTTTATAGTTTATTCTAAAACTAATTAATACTAAAATTGTGAAATTAAATTCCTAAATGCCAATGCATATTTTTGGTATTTTCATATGAATAAAAATGCAACAACTACCAAAGAATGCCACAAAATTCACAACAAATTATAAAATACTAGAAAAATTGCTTTGTTTGAAATTTGGGAATTACTGCTCAGGGCAAAAATCACGTGCTGACACTTACCACTTACCTTATTTAGACCTCAATTCCGAGTTATTTTTGGATATAATCCCATGATTTTTGCCTAGTTGGTTGACTGATTGTTTTCTTTGCCTTATTTGCAAACCTTTAAACTGCTTTACCATATTTTACTACTCTACTCAATGCTATATAAGCCTCAATCTTTTTCTTTAACACACACGCACACATTCATAGAGAAACACAAAAGTTCCTGCTCTCACAGTCTTCCTACTCTTTGTTTGTTTCACTGTCTAGCCGGCTGAAAGCTAAGGCTAGACCCTTGGATCCTGTTTGCTTTACTTTCCTCTTGCTACCTCTTAATTGGTATGTCTCCACTTCTGCTATCATTCTACCTCTATGTGATTAAATCTGTGTGTTTCCTGTAATCAGCATGTCTACTTTATCTCATTCGATTCATGTGTTTTATGTTATTGTTCCTAATCAGCATGTTTACTGCTATTCAATTAAACCTATGTGTTTCCTTGTAATCAGCATGTCCACTTTTGTTTAACCTATGTGTTTCCTGCTTTCAGCATGTCTACATGTTTCCTAATATGCACATTAGACCTATGACTACTTATTTCTCAACTGTCATGTTCTTTCTGTCCTGTTCTGAATATTCACCCTTAACAGGCTTCTGATTAATGATTTCCATGCTCCCAACCCCTGCTACCCTTCATATATGACTGTCTGATTGGTAATCTGACCCCAGCATGCCATTTCCCTATTTAAAACCTGTCCTTATACCCACCTAGTAACAACTAGTGAACCAAGTCAAATCTGGGCAATGTGAAACCTTGTTTGAAATAGTTGTGATCCTGTTCCTCTATACTGTTTGATTGCTGGGACCTTTGTTTGAATTCCAAGGGCTGGATGACTCTGTTTGCCCTACTGACCCCAGAAAATCCAAAACTAGTTTCTTAAAACTATCTCCTATTTTCAGCTCCTACTCTTAGAACATCTAAGGTCCTGCCCCTCCAGTGTGAGCATTGCCTAGGAGTCCATGAGACTCCTCTAAACTTTGACACACTAGGGCTGGCTCTCCAAAACTTGCTCACAAAGTGTTTCTTTAAAAGTTTTCTGATGTGTGCATTGTCCGGACTATTATGATTGTCTACTTGCATTAGAAACCACGCCTATAGGGTTATTGCGTGCATTAGAAAACATGCTTATAGGTTCATCATGTTATTTGCTCTAAATTTCTATTAATGCATGTTCACATCCACGCTAGAAATCCAGTCTCTAGGTTAATTCAGCCTTAACAATCATGTTCGTAAATTCTCCTATGTGCATTAGAAACCATGTTCTAGGACTTTTATTTCACTCACCTTGATATCATACCTGCAGTCAAATCGTATAAAATCAGTTTCTTCAGTAGCAATCATGCCTATAGGGAATACGTATAAAAGCAATCCCAACACCTAGAAATCAGACTTACATATAAATTAGTTCCATAACGTTTGTGATTATTTTCAGCGCCTAGACAGCATGCCTATAGGACCTAATGAACCAAACTGCCTGCTTAAAATCGTTTACTAGTTTATTGTGGTTCTGATTAACGATTAGATATCATGTTTATAGGACATCTCTGATCCACGCCTAGGCAAGCCTGTAGGACGACTAAAATCTTGAAATTATAAAACTGTGCTTTGCTTAACTGTTTGTGAACTGCCCAGGTTTAGCTAGTCCTAAAATCAGTAGGCAACTGATTAAGTACCTTCTGCCTCGCTTTAATAAAAAATACTGCATAATGTTCTGCTTTGTGCTCACCTAGAGATCCTGCGATAGGACTTCTAAAGTGTCTGGAATACTGTTGTTTGAGACGTGCAGTTGTCTGCTTATTTGTGGAGGTAAAATATGAGCGTTTAACTGTTCCTTTATCTGACAGTCCTACCTGTTTCGCTTGTCGCTTAGATTTTCTCCTTTTAAGCACTATAGGGGAGTCTAGATCCACCTTAACTAGAAGTCCTAAACACCTCCAGGACCATAAGTAAGGGACCTGTAATGCACGCATAGAGTACGTTTAATTGTAATCGCTTATATCACGATTAAGGGGAGGGTAATCGGGTCGTAAATGATATGATGACCTGTGCGCTAATGCTATGTGTAGCACCCCAACTTGGGGACGATTGCCAAGCATTGCACAGAAGTGATCCTATAGGTTAAAAATCCTAGGACCCCTTTTACCCCTTGTTTTAAACGTAATATGTATTTGTCTAATTTGTTTTGTTTGCTTATAAGACTAATTCACCTAATTCGAGTTTGGCCGGGACCCACCGTTTTGGACCTCGAGGGGTCCCTAACACCATCCCCTCAAGGTTATTTCGAGCCCTTACCCAATCTCTGGTAATGCAAATCGGTTTATGAGTTATTTGCTTTAGGTGCCCTAACGCACCTTAAATCCGTTAGGTGGCGACTCTTCAAATCCATACCCAATTCCCAAAAGGAAATGAGTTGTTCCCAAAAATATCGAAATCCGGACTCCGCAAGGAAAAAGGGGGCGCGACACATATATATACATATATATACGCGTATATAACGCCATCTGGTCATGGGTCAATGTGCATGTATAAATGCATGAAATGCATTTGAAATACGTTAATAAAATCTCTCAGTACGTCATAAGACCATTATGCCTCTGATTAATATCATGAAATAAACTTTACCAACTTACGTATTTTTGAGACCCATGAACAGATGATAGAATAATATAACACATGGAAGAATAAGAATATACACATCTCTAACATTTCTACGAATAGAGTAATTTATGGAAGTTGTGCATTTGCTCGTTTCGCTTGTGTCATATAAATCATGCCAAAAAGAAAGAAGGGATAACCTTGACATACCTGGATTAGGGAAAAATCCATATGATGTTCTTGGTAAAAGTTGCACCGTACTCCTTTAGAACCATAAAATTTTACGTTGCTAACAATTCTCGTTGGATTTCTTATGGTTGCAAGAATTCACGTTTTTGTTGAAAACTTGAAGAATGGATAACGTTCTGTAGTGCTTCTTAATTATCAATTCATGGCTAACGTTTCTAATTGTAAGAATGTCATATATTCAGATTGTAGGAATGGCTAATGTCCAAATGAACCAAACTTGTATAAGATAAAACCAAACTTGAATGTCTTTACTTTACACGTTATAGTCTTGTTACCCTAAATTATCTCAAATTACTTAAAATACTACTCTTTTTTAATATACTTTATACATCATAATATTACGGTCATATGGTACCTTGTATGGTACTAGTCCATAAATATCGAGTATTATAGCTCGGACCATATTTTATCCCAAATCGCCAACCTTCAACGAAACTCATTTTCTTTAATTCGTGTATCCTTTACCCTTCATGGCACTTACTTATCGCTTGTTATAAATAGCATAATCCTGATAATCTCCAAATAATCTTTTCCTTGGACTGATGTCAATTACCTTATGACAAATTCAACGTACAATACTACAAGGTGCAACATCGTCGTACTTAATACTATGAGACGAATATCGATGTAATATTGCGGGGCGTAACAATCTTTTTGAAATGAGGGATACAAACATATTCTCCATGCGAAAAATTGGAATTATTGAAATGCTTTTGTACAAATTTTGGTAGGAGGCATGGTTTGGGTAATTAGGAAGCTTTTAGACCTGGTTGTTATAAAGAACCAGGTCTAAAAGCTTGCCGATGCTTTTTTTTTTTGGGTACTAATATAACCATTATAAAAGTATTGTTAAGGGTTATTCCTTGTTAAATCTGCTATCAAATAAAAAGAGCTAAAGTTTTGACAAGTCAAATTGTGTTGTCTAAACTAAAAATAATATTTTAACATATCATAGTAGTTGAATTTCATGAGATCAGGAGATGTTTTTGAGATCCCAACTCCAGAGTCAGATCGTCGCGCTATATACATATTGTGCGAAATGCAAGAGTTCATCTCATGCCTCCTGTTTAATTTTTCAATTGTATATATATTCTCATGCTTGACTGAATTTTTCATGCTTGTATACATATTCTCATGCTTCCCCCTTTAGGGAAAACAAATGAAATTAACACAATTGATTCCACTGGCAAGGCTTGGCAGAGATGAAAGGAATTGGTCAGCATTGTAGCTGACAATCAAATTGCAGTCAAACTTCATAAATATATCTCTTCAGTTTCTTTCGAAATATTTCCTAGGAACTCAGTGAAATAATTGTGCTCTTCTGGCTAGCATTTGAATTTGATGGTAACTTGTTACATTAAAGGGTTAACGCATAATGCATAAAGCAAACTTCTTTCTTGTTTTGTGGTTAGGCTTGAGTCCACAATTACAGTATGTTACATTTAGCGTGTAGCGATCTTGTGTGGGCGTTGGATATCAACGATTTTGTTTGAGCAGATTATATTCTCTTATGTGAATCATTAACATGCCTAACTCATATTTATAACAGAGCGGAAGACAACGCAGCTGATTGACAAGCTGCTAGAGGCCACCTTAGTGCCTACAATAGTAGCAACATGTTTGATGGTTGTCCAAGATAATGAAAAAGTTGGATGAATAGTGAAAACAGTGAATCATGTTGCTAAATACTTTTAAAATCACATTCTTATATGTAGACAAAAATTATGTCCAGATAATATATAGTTATGACGGTTAAAAAGCATCATAGCAAAACTTGTTAAGTGTGCGAAGACAAATTCCATGACTACCTTAGACCATTATAAAGGTTTGACCTCACTACGGTTGGGCCCGTGCAGCGACGGGCTAACCCTCACTAGTTTCTATTTGTAAAGTACAGAGATAATAGAGAAATCTCTTTTGTGTTGTATTCAAGAAGTAACAAGTATATATACAAGTACATAGAGCCCTAACTTTGGAAAGAATCAAAAAGGAAATCCTATAAATCTACTGTGAATCCCTATAATTATGCTAGCTATATATATTACATAAGATTCTGTCTACATTCATTATCTAACACTCCCCCTCAAGCTGGAGCATAGATATTGATCATGCCCAGCTTGTTACAAAGGTAATCAACTCGAATTCCATTCAACGCCTTTGTGAACAAATCAGTCGGTTACTCTCCTGTCTTCACGTAGCTAGTGGAGATCAAGTTCTCCTGAATCTTCTCACGAATAAAATGACAATCAACCTCAATATGCTTAGTTCTTTCATGATACACTGGATTTGACGCAATATGGAGGGCAGCTTGATTGTCACACCAGAGTTTTGCTGGTTGTTGCGGCCCAACGCACACACAAGTGTACGCGGTCGCCAAGTAATAAAGTGACTAAAAGTCGGATGTCGAACCCACGAGGACTTGTGATTAACTATTAACTAAATTAGACTATCCTAATTATCTAGATAAGAATTAAACCTAGAAATACTTGATTCTAAACTAATTAAATAAAGAAATATAAATAGTGAACTTTGAACAGAGGAAGAGCATATTTTTATGATATCAATGTAATAAAAATGATCTAGGGTTATGGGCTATCTAACAATCCTATTGTATTCTTCAATTGAATTGATTGACTAATTTATCTAGTTTATTGATTGACAGGGTTAATATTGCTCATAAGAATCTGTCGAGTTCTTACTCACCTATTCAAGCTAACCTAACTCCTATATGTCTATGGAATTAGAATCAACAAAAATGCATTTATAATTCCTGTAAATCAACCAAGCAAGGCAATTAGGTATATGTCTATCCTAACCGCGAATCTGTTCCCCGATGCTCAGGTTCAAGAACTTGCTCTACTCAATCCTATATGCAATCTAGAATTCTCACTTTCGAGTTCAATTCAAGATTCGTAGACTGTATTCAACTGGTGATCAAGCAATTAAATAATTTAGTGCAGGATTAAATAAATAAACCAATATGATAAACTAAGAAATCAAAATCATTATCCGAATAACAATAGTCATGAAAGAACCACAACCCTAGAACGTGAAGTTTAGCTCCACATCGACATGGTAGCGAAACAACAAATCATACAAAGAAACATAAAAATTACTAAGTTTTTTGGAAGAAAGATGGAACTTAATGAATTCCGGTCTCCACGGCGGCTCTGTGCTTGTGTTTTCCTCTAAAAAAACGTTCTCCTTGGTCAAAAGTTACTCTCCAAAACGTTCCTCCCCTCAAAATAAGTTTAGGTTGTCTTTTATATGAGTTGGGGGCGTCTTGGCGTCAAAATAACCGAGTCCTAGTCGAGAAAGGCCACTTTCCCGTCTTGAGTGTCTAGCGCAGTGTGGGGCGTTGGCCCTGGCGCTAAAAAATTTCAGCTACTGTAAATTGCGCCACAGCCAGCGCCCCACGCTGGTTGTGGCCCTCAAATTTCACTTTTTGCTTTTTCTTCCCAATTTCGCTCCAATTCGTACCATTTCGTCCTAAATTCCATCCGAATGATTCCTACACATAGAAATACCACAAATGAGCACAAACCATCATATTATACACCCTAAATATACGATACATGAGCACAAGTGAGGCAATATACATCAAAATATGCATACATTAAGCCAAAAATCAACACTCCACACTTAAACGTTGCTCGTCCTCGAGTCAACCAACAAATAACTCTGTTTTTGAGCACTCTACACCAATGACCATGGTTGATAGATACAATTAAACTCTAGCATATGCAATCACATAATCTTCCCTTTGCTTATTCCATTCTTCAAAAATATTCAAACAAAGACAACGTGCTCATAACAATCCTATCCTCACAAACCGACTCAATGTCACAATGTACTCATGGCTTGAACACATAACATCCTAGAGAAGTCTAATAAAGTTACCTATTCTGCGTGAAACCATGTGCCCTCACAACAAAGCAAAGAGAGTATAATCAATCCACACATTCAAATCTCATGTTCACATATATCAAAAAAAATTGCTCACTCTCACAAAAGAAGTCACATGCATATAATTGGTACCATAGGCTTGCCCTTAATGTAAATCTCTACTAATGTAGGCTCGCTTGATCTAAAATCAATTAGGACTTTTTTATGGTTGTAATGTGGGCTAAGGGACGGCTAGGATATGTATAGGAATAGTGGTTCACCCTCCTAAGCACTTTAACACTTCACCAAATAACTTAAGCACAAATTCTTCAATCCACTTCAATTTCACAAACAATATTACTCCCAAAAATATTCCCTTTTTCTTTAAGCACTATCGTCATTTACACTCCATTAGCCAAAATAAGATATTTATTCATCTATATTTTTTTTCTTTTTTTTTTCAGATTTTTTTCTTTTGCAATTCCTTTTTTTCCGCTAGTGGTGTATTCTTTTACAAAATAAGTGCATCCTTCTTCCCTTCATTGGTTCCACTCAAAAGTCACCTCACACTTAGTCCCTTCTTACTTCTTTTAGCGCTCATTTTACGGTTAAAGTGCTTTAAGAGGTATAAGGATCAAAACAATGTCAACTAAAAATAAAAAGGGTATAGGCTTGTAATGTGGGTGCCAAATAAAAGTCTATAGGCTCAAAAGGGTTTACTAGGGATCAATTCTATTTATGATAAGCACTAAGCTCAAAAACATCAAAGAAGGCCTAAAATCATTTTTCAAACCGAGCATTGATAACTAGGGAATATGACGCATTTTACACCCCTTCATGCTCAAGTTTTGATTAGAAATGTGTACAAAATAGTCCCAAAGGCTCATAAGTTGTGCTTGATTGCAGATTTGATCAACAAGGTGACAAGGTGTCTAAGATCAGCTCAAAAAGGAGTAAAACTTGCACAAGTACCAAGACAAGACAAAGCTCAGGCAGAACAGGGCTAGTGCGGCCGCACACCATTCTATGCGGTCCGCCCAAGTGAGGTTCAGAGAGGTTGCTATTCAGGTACAAAGGGAATGCGGCCACATGAGATTTTGTGCGGTCCGCACTGGGATCGATACGACCGCACTCGATTTAGTGCGGTCCGCATAGGGAAGGTTCAAAGAGTTGCAAATTTCAAGTTTGAAGCCCAATGCGGTCCACGCTCCATTTCATGCGGACCGCACTAGAAGCCACCGTGGCCGCACTAGACTTTGTGCGGTCCGCATTGCCCAAGTTCAGAGAGCTGGAAATTCAAGTCAAGAGCCTTAGTGCGGCCGCACGTGATTTTGTGTGGTCCGCACTAGCCCCGTAGGGGTATTTTTGTCCGAGATTTTTAGCCTAGTATAAATAAATTCTTTTCCCATTTTTAGGAAGTAGATAGTTTTGTACGTAGAGTTGCGCTCGTGACTTGGGTTATTTTGCTATTTTGAGTAATTTTAGCTTAATTTTACCATTGAATCTTCATGTTCTTCTTAGTAATTATTATGAGTTTATCTTTATCTATTTCTTTGTTTTTCTCTCTGATTATGAGTAGCTAGACCCATCAGCTATGGTTGTGGCTCAACCCTAGTGTGGGTAATTGATGGGTCTTGTATTTTAGGGCTTGATTGACTATGGGTGTTTGATATTTGGGCTAATTTCATGTTTTATTGCTAAATTAGTGGTTGCAAACACTAGTTTGTGTTTAGTTGACTTTTGCTCTTCTTGAGAAAGAGAGCCTAAGTCTCTAAAATTAGTTCAACAAGGAATTGGGGCGTACTCAAGAGAATTGATAGCCCCGATTAAAGGGTTAAACCGAGAAATCGTACTACCTGACTTGAACCTTAATTGCTTGTGCAAATTTGCATACCCAATTGGTCTTGAGAAAGCCAATTCGGGCAAAATCACTCGAACTACCGAGAGGTATAGAGTGAGTAGAATCGAGCAATGGTTATATCATACTCCCCAAAATGTGTCAATCTAGCTTTAGACTTAAGAATCCGTCAATTGACCACCTAGGCGAAAGTCACTACCCTATTGCCTTTTAATCATTTGAACAACTCTCAATAGTTTAATCCTAACTTATTTTTGTTTAATTGAGCATTGTAGTTTTATAAAACTTAGAATCATAATTAAAACAAAAAATGTGTAGAAGTGCAATTTGGAGCAAATACACAACTCCACTTTCATAGACACTCAACACCAATATCTAGCTCCCTATGGAAATCGATCCCGACCCTAAATCGGGTAAAAGCTGCTTTGACCCCTCTCTCGCTACTCAATAGTAGTGCAGGGTTGGTTTCGATTACTTTTTGGCGCCGTTGGCGGGGAGCTAACGGTTTTGGCTATCTATCTAGATAGTTTTGTGTTTTGTTCTTCTTTCCTTCTTTGTTACTAATTTGTGTGTATCTCAACTTCAGGTACAAAATGGCATTAAATGCTAATGACCCTCTTGCAAACGTCATTGCGGGGGAGGATGTTGATGATAATGGAGAGGATGAGGTGCCTCTTGTGCCTCAAGGACAACGTAGAGGCCGCCGAGCCAATGCAAATGAAAACATTCCAGACCCTCCTCCGCCACCTCCAAGAGTGGCTCCTAGAGTTCTTCCTAACCAAGGCTATGCGAGTGCAATTGTTCCGCCCCGGATCCGGGCGGGCAATTTTCAAATAACCAACGTGATGCTGACATTGTTGGAGCAGCGCGGGTACTTCACGGGTGCTCCCACTCAGAATGCTTACAAACATCTCAAGGGGTTCGTGGATACCTGTTGGGGGAGCAAGCAAACCGATGTGTCCGAGGATGCACTTCGATTGAGGCTCTTCCCATTTTCACTTAGAGGGAAGGCATTGGATTGGCTTGAGCGACATCCCAACCATTCCATCACAACTTGGGATGAGTTGATAGATAAGTTCATTGCCAAATTTTTCTCACCGGGACACATGGCAGCATTACAGGATGAGATCTTAGCCTTTAAGTAGGAGCCCATCGAACCATTACACGAGATTTGGGAGAGATATCGAACTATGGTGAAGGAATGCCCCAACAATGATATGACAGAGGCGATGATACAACAGACCTTCTATCGGGGCATCAATACAACGAATCAATGCATAGTGAATCAATTGGCTGGGGGAAATTTCAGGAAGCTGCCTTATGATGAAGCTTGTGCTATTCTTGACGAGATGGCTGACAATCCTCCACTTGGCAAAGTAGAGCCAATGTGCCACAGGGTGACCCCACGGTCACTCATTTGCATAAAGAACTACATGACCATGGACAGGCTATAACAGAACTTACAACAACAATGAACCAATTAGCAAAGGCACAGTTGCAACAAGTTCAGAATCCTCGCCAAGTAAATGACATGGAGGGTGTTAACATGCTTGTGAACAATAGAAGACAGAGAGGTCAACAGAACCAAGGGAATTCAGATCAATTTGACAATGATTGTGGTGGATTCCAAGATGATTGTTATGATGGGCAGAACGAAGAGGTGCAATATGTGAATAATTACCAAGGCCAAAGAGGCAATTCTTCTAACCAACAACAACAATGGAGATCCCAGGGCAATTGGTGTGAGGCCCCGTAAAATTTTTGGCTCATAAACCAGAATCTTGTGGTGTCGGCTCCGAACACGTGTTAGGAATGTGTAGAATTGCGGTTCGGAGCCTTGGTATTGATCTAAGCTTGTAAAAATTAAAAGAAATCAATTTTTCCGGAAAATGCTATTATGCGGTCAAGAATGCGGTCGCAGATCCGGTATGCGGACCGCATTCCTACCGCATAGTGAAGCAGTGGTTTGGTTAAAACTTGAGGTCAAGATGCGGTCCAAAATGCGACCGCATAATTGATATGCGGACCGCATTTCTACCGCAGAGTGGAACAGTAGAGTTGTCAAAATTAATGTTGAAAATGCAGTCTATTATG
>NW_017677692.1:18766-28119 GCF_001879085.1 Nicotiana attenuata
AAAAATTGTGCATGCGTGTTTATTAAAACCTAAAACCTAGTGGGGGTAATTGGGTGGGAGCAAAAACTTATGCAAAGAAGGGATTGATAACCTAAGTATGTTCGGGTAGTGGTTTTGAACCTTGAATTCTAAGTTACGAGTATTAATTTGTGCACTATATTGCCGTTGCTAGATTTTCGGTGAATTGGAAGTAGAAATTAAAAAGGGATTCAACTCCAGGTATGTATGGCTAACTTTAACCTTTGTAAAATCTCCATGCTTGGTGTCCAAATACTTGGTATGTGATATCTTCATGGATTAGTTGTGAAGTTGAACTCTTGTAAGTAGTATGTGTTTCCTTGTGTAAACCATTTGTGAATTCATGTCAATGTTGTGCCTTAAACGTTGTTGGTTAAGACGTCCGATATGGTTGTGTAAGTAAATGGCAATAAACCAAGTTGTAATTGCGAATGTGTTATGTGGTAAGAACTGTGGAATAAATGATGGAAAGGAATCGAAATTGGTGATATTGAAATAACTGTGGTAACATCCTTTGTGCCTAGCTGTGAAAAATTACTGCTGTGATTTAAATGGTACAACGGGCTGTTGAAAAAGATGGAAATGGCATTGATAGTCATATAAACTTTGTGTGAGTTGTGTTGTTGTTCTTTGAGATGTGTTGCTGTTGTTATTGGGATTTGCTGTTGATTATTCCTGAAACTTGTTGCTGTTCTCCTTGTAAATTGTTGTTGTTGTGCTATTGTTTGTGAATTGTGATTGCTCGGTGGGATCGGGTTGCGCGCCGCAACACAAAGTAATAAGGTGTGGGTTGTGGTGATAAGGGTGGCCGAGGTAATAAGGATGGAAAGTGATCGATATCACTATTGAAATGAAACATGAGAACATTGTGAAATTGAAAATGTGGAAATGATGATGGGGAAAAGGAGAGATTGTCAACTTGTTTGCCTTGATTGTATGTTTTCCTTGTGTGTAATCGATTGTTGTTTCCCTCTATTGTTGTTATTCGTGTATGGTTTGAGGTTACTCATGGTAAAGTTTGTTATACATACCAGTACAATTCAAATGTACTGACGTCCCTTTTGCCGGGGGCGCTACATTCGTGTTATGATTGTAGGTGGATCCGTAGCAGGTACTCCAGTCCACCGATCGTAGCTCCCCTTCGTCCTCCATCAGCTTTTTGGTGAGCCCCTTTCCTCTCGGGGTCCTGCGTGGCTCAGGCCGCTTGTTTTCGGAGTTTTATTTTTGAATTGTGTAAGGTATAGCCGGAGCCTTATTACCGGCAAATACTATATTATCCTGCTGTACTATTAGGGGCTCCGTAGACAGTAGATGTGGGTTAGAAACTTGTGTAAATCCGTGTTTTCATACGTTGGTAACGAGTTGGTGATTTCACTACTATTATGTAAGTATGTATGTGTTTTGTAAATTAAAAAGTGTTCTTAATTAATTATTTGGCAAATCCTTGGAATAGTCGAGTAAGGAAAACGTGGGGTAACATGTGGGTTAGGAAAGGCATCCAGGCGCTTGGCTGGGGCTACCCGGTCGGGCGCCGGTCATGTCCCTCGAATTTGGGGCATGACAATTGGGGTAACCAACAACAAGGCAACAATAATTGGAACAATCAACAACAAGGGAACAACAATTGGGGAAATCAAAATAACAATCGGAACAATCAAGGAAACTGGGGCAACAACAACAATTGGGGTGGAAACAACAACAACCAGGGTGGATGGAACAATAACCAAGGAAATCAAGGGCAAGGCTTTCAAAGGCCCCCAATGTACCAACAACCGAGCAATCCACCGCCTTTTCCATCCCAAGGTCCTAGTTCTTCCAACAATGAAATGGGTAGAATTGAAATGATGTTTGGACAGATGATGAAAAAGAATGCTGACTCCGATGCACAATTGGCTTCTCACAACACTTCAATCAGGAATTTGGAGGTCCAACTAGGCCAAATCTCACAGTCTTTGAATACTCACCCAATGGGGGCTCTACCGAGTGATACGGTGGTTAACCCAAAGGGTGGTAACAATCATGTTATGGCGGTAACTACACGGAGTGGAAGAGGCGGTGATGTGAATGCCTCCAAACAAAAGCAAGTTTTGGATGATGAAGTTCAGTTGCAAGAAGATGAAGTTCCTTTGGTTGTTGAGAATGTGGTTGATGAAAACGTGAATCAAGAAGTGAGGATTGATATTCAAGATGCCGAGGTGGAAACGCAAAATGAGGTGAACCCGTCTAGTGAACACGTAATAGACATGCCGGAGCCGGTTGTGCCAAAAGCCAATGCACCCTTGCCTAGGCCACCTCTCCCTTATCCTCAGAGGCTAGCCAAGCAGAAAAATGAGAATCAATTCAAAAAGTTCATTGACATGATGAAGAGCTTATCCATTGATGTGCCTTTGGTGGAGGCTTTAAAGCAAATGCCTAGCTATGCTAAATTCATGAAAGATTTGGTGACAAAGAAAAGATCCATGGACTATGAAACTATCAAGATGACCCACCAAGTTAGTGCTATAGTACATTCAATGGCTCCGAAGTTAGAGGATCCGGTGCTTTCACTATCCCTTGCACTATTGGGAGTGCAGACTTTGCTAAAGCTTTGTGTGATCTAGGGGCTAGTATCAACTTGATGCCCTACTCAGTTTTCAAGACTTTGGGTATTGGGCCACCGAGGCCAACTTCCATGAGATTGAAAATGGCAGACAGATCAATGAAGCGACCATTGGGTATTGTTGATGATGTGCTTGTCCGGGTGGACAAATTTATCTTGCCAGCTGATTTTGTAATCTTGGATTGCGAGGTAGATTATGAGGTCCCGATCATATTGGGGAGACCTTTCCTTGCTACGGGGAAGGCTCTAGTGGATGTGGAAGCAGGGGAATCACTTTCAGGGTGGGTGATGAGAAGGTCGTTTTTCATGTGTGCAAGTCAATGAAGCAGCCCAATTGTACAGAAGTGTGCTCATTTGTGGATCTTGTCACGGCTGTGATAATTGATGATACTAGTGCAATGATCAATGTGGAGGACCCTTTGGAGGCCAGCCGTGTTGTTGAATCTTGATGTCAATGATGATGAGGGCCGAGTGGAGTGCGTGAATGCTTTACATGGAATGTGCTCTTATTCTTATGAGCCTAGGAAACTCTCTTTGGATCTTGAAAATAGAAAGACCCCTCCAACAAAGCCTTCAATTGAGGAACCTCCGGTGTTGGAGTTGAAGCCATTGCCTCCACACCTCAGGTATGAATTCTTAGGCCCTAATTCAACTTTACCAGTTATTCTTTCCTCTTGTCTTACTAACATGCAGGTAGATGCCACATTGGCGGTGCTCAAAAAGCAGAAAAAGGCAATTGGATGGACTTTAGCTAACATTCGGGGAATAAGCCCTGCATTCTGTATGCACAAGATTATTCTGGAAGATGATGCAAAACCCTCCTTGGAACATCAACGGAGGCTGAACGAGGCAATGCAAAAAGTTGTGAAAAAGGAGGTGATCAAGTGGTTAGATGCCGGAGTGGTGTACCCTATCTTTGACAGTTCGTGGACTTCACCGGTGTAGTGTGTGCCAAAGAAGGGTTGTATGACCGTGGTGACCAATGCTAATAATGAACTTATTCCAACCCGGACAGTGACTGGATGGAGGGTGTGCATGGACTACCGCAAGCTGAACAAGGTGACCCGCAAGGATCACTTCCCATTGCCTTTCCTTGACCAGATGCTTGATCATCTTGTTGGACGTGCCTTCTATTGTTTCTTGGATGGTTATTCAGGGTACAATCAAATTTTGATAGCTCCAGAGGATCAGGAGAAGACAACCTTTACTTGTCCATATGGCACCTTTGCCTTTTCTCGGATGCCCTTTGGGTTGTGCAATGCACCGGCAACATTCCAACGGTGTATGATGGCCATTTTCACCGATATGGTGGAAGATATTTTGGAGGTGTTCATGGACGACTTCAGTGTTGTGGGTGATTCATTTGATGAGTGTCTGAAAAATCTGGATAGAGTGTTGGCCCGGTGTCAAGACACCGATCTTGTGCTAAATTGGGAAAAATGCCACTTCATGGTTGAGGAGGGCATAGTGTTGGGTCATAAAATTTCAAAGAATGGTATTGAGGTTGACAAAGCCAAAATTGAGGTGATTTCAAGACTTCCTCGCCCCACTTCTGTCAGGGGGGTTAGAAGTTTTCTTGGGCATGCGGGGTTCTACCGGCTATTTATCAAGGACTTTTCGAAGGTAGTGAATCCTTTTGTGCAAGCTGCTAGAAAAGGATGCCATGTTCGTGTTTGATGAGGGATGTATGCAGGCCTTTGAACTTCTCAAGCATAAGTTGACCACCACCCCGATCATTACCGCACCTAATTGGAGCTTGCCTTTCGAGCTCATGTGCGACACGGGTGATGTTGTGGTTGGGGCAGTTTTGGGTTAAAGAGTGAACAAAATGTTTCATCTGGTGTACTATGCGAGCAAGACAATGAAAAAGGCTCAAAGGAACTGCACGGTAAGTGAGAAAGAGTTGATGGCTATTGTGTTCGCAATGAAAAAATTTCGGCCATATCTTATGGGAGCCAAAGTCATAGTGCACACCGATCATGCAGCTCTTAGATACTTGATGACAAAGAAAGACTCCAAAGCTAGACTGATGCGATGGGTCTTATTACTTCAAGAGTTTGATTTGGAAATTGTGGACCGGAAAGGTAGTGAAAACCAAGTGGCGGATCACTTGTCCCGCTTGGAGGAGGAAGGAAGGCCGTGTGATGGCCTAGAGATGAATGATGCATTTCCCGATGAGCAGCTACTTTCTGTGTCGATGAGTGATATGCCATGGTTTGCGGATGTTGCTAATTTCCTTGTGACTGGCATCATCCCGTGTGAGCTCTCTTCTAACCAAAGGAAGAAGCTCAAACGGGATAGTCTGGACTTCTATTGGGATGAGCCATACCTGTTCAAGATTTGCACTGACGGAGTGATCCGGAGGTGTGTCCCTGAGGAGGAGCAATCGAGTATCTTAGAGGCTTGTCATTCCTCTCCCTATGGTGGCCATCATGGAGGGGCGAGGATAGCTTTGAAAGTTCTAAGTTGTGGATTTTATTGGCCAACTTTGTACAAAGATGCAAGTGATCTCGTGAAAAGGTGTGACCAATGTCAGAGAGCGGGCGGTATTTCGAAGAAAGATGAGATGCCTCTCAACACCATTCTAGAAGTGGATATCTTTGATGTATAGGGTATTGATTTCATGGGCCCATTTGTAATCTCGTGCGGAAACACCTACATTCTTGTAGCGGTTGATTATGTCTCAAAATGGGTCGAGGCCATGGCTTTGCCCAACAATGAAGCTAGGAGTGTGGTTGCATTAAAGAAGAGCATTTTTACAAGGTTTGTCACTCCTCGTGCAATTATAAGTGATGGAGGATCGCATTTTTGCAATAGAGCTTTTGACACCTTGCTTGGTTAGTATGGTGTCAACCATAAAGTGTCTACTCCTTATCATCCTCAGGCGAGTGGCCAAGTTGAAGTCTCTAACAGGGAAATCAAGAGCATCTTGTCTAAAACAGTCAATGCCAATAGGACCGATTGGTCTAAGAAGTTGGATGATGCTCTATGGGCTTACCGAACTGCTTACAAGACTCCGATTGGTATGTCTCTATACCGGTTGGTGTTTGGGAAAGCTTGCCATTTACCGGTGGAGTTAGAGCACAAGGCCATATGGGCTTTGAAGAAATTGAACCTTGAATGGGATGTGGCTGGAAATCTCCGTGTTGAACAACTCAATGAACTTGATGAATTCCGTTTCCATGCCTACTCCAGTTCTTCCTTGTACAAGGACAAGATGAAGTACCTTCATGATAAATATGCTCGTGGCAAGGAGTTTAGAGTATGTGATTTGGTGCTCTTGTTCAACTCTTGGTTACGGTTGTTTCCGGGAAAGCTAAAGTCAAAATGGAGTGGACCTTTTGAGGTGGTGTTTGTGACCCCGTTTGGTGCCCTTGATTTGAAGAACAAAAATGGGGAGATTTTCCGGGTTAATGGTCATAGGGTCAAGCACTACTTAGGAATATTTGATGATAGCCATGTGGTGGCACTTGTTCATTTCAAATGATATGATGGTAACATGGGTCGTGCCGCGACGTTAAATCAGGCGCTTCTTGAGAGGCAACCCATGTGTTTTTCTTCTTTGTTTTTCTATGATTTTCATTGTAGTATAGGATTTATTTTTGGACGGAATGGTTGTGAGATGTTACAAGATTGTGTTGATGCAGTGTAGGACATAGTGGAAAAATTGTTCAAGTCTCTGAAGTTTTCAATGCGGTCGCGCTATATTTAGTGCGGACCGCACTGATGAAGGATGAAAATACCGGCTCTCTGAAGTTTGCCACCGCGGCCGCATTACATTTTGTGCTGTCCGCAGTGGTTGCCTTCTCAAACTTTGAATTACACTGTATGGTGCGGACCGCAGTCCATTTTGTGCGGTCCGCATTGGGGTAGGTAAGCTGGGCCCCAGGACTTTTTCTATGAATAGTACCTGAGGCCTAACATTTAAAATTTTCGATCCTCTTGCTCTCAGACCTCATAAAATTACTGTTCATCACTAGTCTTGCACAAATTCATCTGCATTTCCTCGATTAATCATCAGTAACTCTTACATATGGTAATTTTTACTTCTCTTTGATTGCTTGATTTGATTATTGTCTTTTAATTTTTGTTTTCTTAGCTTCTCTCTTTTACTTCCCGTATATCTGTTAATTTGGTAGCTTAGGGTAGTTAAATTCTTGTTAAAATTAGATTTAGGTAGTTAACATCACTGGGCAAACACTTAGGGACCTTTCTTAGGTGTAAAAATGGGACTTAAAATCAAAATACCTTGAACCCTAAGTTGAGTGCTGTGATTGGGCACTCTGTGCAGACCGAAATGGATATTGTGCGGTCCGCGGTGTCCCTGTGCGGTCCGCACTGGTTTTTTGTGCGGACCGCATTGAAGATTGTCCTGAAACCTAACCACTGAGGACCGCGGCCGCATTGCATTTTGTGCGGTCCGCGGTGCCTCAATGCGGACACACTATATTTTCTGCGGACCGCACTGTTCAACAGATTAAACTGCCTGCAACATTCTCTTTCACTGCAATCTTGAACTTCATTGTATATACTGAGACTAACAAAGCATGACTGAATTTGTTTGCAGAACAATGGTAAAATCAAGAGGCCAGGGTGCTAAACAACCAGGCAGAGGAGAGTCCTCTCGGGGGAGGTGACGTGGAAAGATAAAATTAATCCCCAAAGTTCGAGAGGCAATAAAAGCAACAAGGAAGGCAATTCGGGCCGCTGATAGAGCTGCTTCCCATTCCTCGGGAAGTGAGTATGTACCTTCCAAGGAGCTGACTGACTCTGATTCTGTTCCGGAGTTTATGGAAGATTTCCCGGAAAGATTCAGGCTGACAGATGAACCCACTCCTCCAGCATCCCCCACTGCTCAGGCTTCAGTGCATGTATCTTCTGGGTCGTCTGAGGGCTCAGCCGAAGGCAGTAAGGATGAGTACTCCACCTCTCCCACAACTTCATTATCTGGAGAGGGTGCAGTAGGCGAAGAAGAGGTAGTAGGTGAAGGGGTTAACCTCTGGTGGGAGGTGTTGCTAGAACTAGAAACCCGGAAGTGTGGCAAGATCGATTTGTGAGTGAGGTGGCCTACCATAAATTCAGGGAATGGTGGCCGGTGAGGAAATTGATTCCGGAGAGAAGCTTTGTTGATAGATACCTATTGCCTCACAACCCCAATGTGATAAGGCAATTTAGGGAGAGAATAGGCTGGGCATACTTCTTAGGGGACTGTGTGGATGCGAACAAGCACTTGGTCAAGGAATTCTATACCAATGCTGCCCACATCAAAAAGGGCACCAAAAGTGACCAAAGTGCGAATTTTGAAAGTGTTGTTTGATGGAAAGTCAATAAATGACTACTTGGGTTTTGATGAGGAGGATGAGTCACTGTACTTGGCGAAGATGGAATTAGGTGAGGAGGTTCGTCCTTGGTTAGCACAGTATCTGGCAATCCTAGGTACCACCCCCGATTGGCTGAATGCGGGAGTAAAAATTTTGAGAAGAAGTTTGAACTTTGAGGCCAAGGGGTGGGAAACGTTTGTGTGCAGCAGATTGGACCCTACTACTCATGACAACTCCCTTCCTCTTCACCGGGCAATTTTGGTGGCATCGATCATGGCGGGGTACCCGATTAATGTCGGAAATGTAATGTCTCGGGTATTCACATAGGTAGTCAGTGAGGGTGACAGAAACTACCCCTTCCCCGGCTTCTTGACCATGTACTTCAGGGACCTCAAGGTTGAAAAGAGGCCATTTGATATCAAGGTAAAAGCAAAGGCCCCGTTCTCATGGTATAGTATGCAGGGTGATGACAACCCGAAAAGCAAGAACTACAAGGAAACAGCCACTGCTCTAACTGGCCAGTGTGAAGAACCAGTTGTGGTAGTGGCTCCTACTGAGCCTGCTTCCACATCAGCAGACATTCCCCCTGGCCCATCCACTTCAGCAGCTCCATACATACCCTCTTCCCGAGCCTACCCAGTGACTCCACACCGACTGAGCCAGGATCTTCTCAGCATCAACAATTGGATGCAGACAGCTTCATCAAAGTTGTTTGTTCTCACCGCTACGGTAGCAGCTCAGTCGGCACCTCCACCTCCGCAGGTCCCACAGTCTATTGAGGATGCCCTCAAAGAGATTCTAGAAAACCAAAAGAAGATCCTTGATACTCAGAAAGCGCTTACAGAAGCTGTGGATTCTCATGGGAAAGCTCTCAAGGAGCTTGCTAGGGAGGCAAAGAAGATGAGAAAGACGCGGGCTTCCAAGGAGTCCGTAAAGGAGTTGAGGGTTGAGGTTGACAGGTTGAAGGCAGATCATCTGCCTTTGGTTTTATTATTCCAGGACCTTGTGCCAGCAGCTCACCCCTAGCCAGTGCAGTCAGAGAGACCTCCCAAGAGGTAGAGGGTGATTCCCCGTGCAGATGATGCAGTCATCCAGTTGGAGGACCCACCGGAGGCTTCCTCCAGTCAGCCACAGGATGCAGCCCAGAAGCCTGTCCAGGTCCAGGCCCAGGTCCCAGCAGCAGAGCAGCAGGTCATAGGGAACCAGTCTGAGGTTCCCAAGTATATTGAGGACCTAGGGACCACTCAGGATCCCATGCAGACAGGAGTGCCATAGGGAGTCTCCATATCCTTTTTCCTCTATTTTTGTTGCTTATTTTGCTTAGTTGGCATTGAGGACAATGCCAGCTTTCATTTGAGGGGGTAGGCCCTACTTTGAATTAATATGGATGACTGTATATATTTAACATATTTTAT
>NW_017677693.1:0-28113 GCF_001879085.1 Nicotiana attenuata
CGGTTCAACCGTAGTTGAACTTTTTGGCGAAGGCGCATGGCCTGTCTTGGTTCAACCGTAGTTGAACTTTTTGGCGAAGGCGCATAGCCTGAGTCCCGGTTCAACCGTAGTTGAACTTTTTGGCGAAGGCGCATAGCCTGAATCTTGGTTCAACCGTAGTCGAACTTACTGGCGAAGGCGCATGGCCTGTCTTGGTTCAACCGTAGATGAACTTTTTGGCGAAGGCGCATAGCCTGAGTCCCGGTTCAACCGTAGTTGAACTTTTTGGCGAAGGCGCATAGCCTGTCTTGGTTTAACCGTAGTTGAACTTTGTCGATCTTTGATGACGAAGGCTCATGGCCTGAGTCCCATATTGTGGGTATTGAGTGCTGAAGCTCGGTTTGGATTCGAGACCTTGAGCGGCTCATCCGTTGTCTTCCCAACCAGGGTTTATAGGCTGTCTTGAGGCGATTCTCGATTCGAGATTCCTCCGTGCTGGTTTCCGGCTGGAGCCCTTATCAGGGATGTGGGAGATCTCTTACGAAGATTCTCCCCAAAAGAGAGGGGGGATGGCTTCTTCTTCTTGTTTGCACCATCCGATAGATGAGAGACGGAGGAACTAGATCTCGATTCGAGATCTTCGAGTTCCATCGGCCTGATATGCCGCTTTGGCTTGTTTATGCGGGGCTGCTTCTTCTTTTTCCGGCGTTTCTTTCCTTTTGGTCCATGGAAGAACTACGCGATTTTGCTATGAAATCCCCACAGACGACGCCAAATTGTTTGCTCAAAAGTTATCACATATCTTATGAGTATAAAACAATATAAATAAATCACGGAAAAATCATAGCAAATCGTAATAATCCATTGGACCAAGCGAAGAACATGAAAATAAGTACTCAAGGTTAGGAGAAGAAATCTTAACAACTTTTATTGATAATATTTGTTTGGTCTGCCTCTCCATGAAGAGGTTCAGAGCCTTACAATGGTGTTTTCTCTTCCCATAAGATGGGTATATCTTTATCTTTTCTCTCTCTCTCTCTCTTGTGAATAGTGGTGAAGAAGCAGTCCCCTTTCTAGGGCTTCCACTCTTAGTATTTATAGATGTGAGCTTCGTGAGCTGACAATAAACGGTCGTGGCCACGCTGAGGTTCCGTCCCCATGGGGGAATGAATGGGCCGTGCCCTCGTGAATTAAATCAGACAAGAGTTGAATCCTGTTATGAATAAGTGGCCATACCACTTATTAATTATGGATTAGCTCAAGACGAGATTAAGTCCGTTAATTACCGTGAGATCGAATTTTGACCCATACAATAAGTTTTAATATGTACTTTTTAGTTTTTTTTGTCGTTGTCCTAAAATTCGTCTAAATAAATATTCTTTAATCTTCATTTTTGGCATCATCAGCAAATTTCTTGAAATAGTTAGAAAACTCTTTGAAATGTTTTCTTTTTTGAATGTAGTTAGCAAATTTAGACAAATAAATGTGAGAGTAAAAGATGTAAAGTCTCTTTAACATGTATATAATATAAGTAGTCACAAATCTCTGGAGATGCCATCGCAATCGAATGTTGTTGAGATGAGAGAGATATTCTTTTAGCCTAACCCTAAAGACCTCTTTTCTCAAATTTATAAACGTTGAGATTTCTGATATATTTCTCTCTTCCAAGCGTTGTACTCATCCAACAACTGCAATGCATTATACTACCATACAATGCATTATGAAACGACGGTTAACAATCATTCAAACAAACTATTAAAGAAAAAAGAAACATACCGTGATATTTTATTCAAAATTTATGATTTAAAATAATAATAATAATAATAATAATAATAATAATAATAATAATAATAATAATAATGTAGCTATAAATTTTTGATTCCATTCTTGCTAACAACTGATACGCAAACAGTCACTGATTATTAGAGTAGGGCATTTCGTCAAAAGTGGTTCGTTTAGCAAGCAATCTTATATTGCTTAAAAGCGCACACAACCAGATTCAGAGAATTTGTATGTGGTAAAATAAACATGTTTCAAATTTTAAAAATTATTAAAATGTGAAAATAAGATTGAATATTTTTGTTATGTATATATACTATATGTTAAATTTTCTTTAACTTATTCGTGTATTTATCTAAATGTGAATTCATGATTTAAATTTAATAGGTTCAACTTTTAAGATTTTTAGTATTGAACTCACTGTACTATAAATTATGAGTTTAGTTAAACCCATCAAGGGTGTTTGGTCAAGCTTATAAGATGGTCAAACTGGCTTATAAACATCTTTTGGTTTATCTATGCATTTGATAAACACTCAAAGCGCTTATGAGCTAAGTACATATAATCTAAAATCAGCCACAAGTCATAAGTTTGTCACCTCCAACTTATGATTTTTTCTTAGTTTGACAAAACTTTTACTAGTTTATCATTAATAGCAATATTTTGTAATTCACAAAAATATTTTTTCCCAAAATAAATTTTCTAACTTTTCTCTTCATTCCATAATCGTTGTTCACCCTTTTCTTTATAAAGAAACTTTTAAATTTATAATATTATGTAAAGTTGTAAAAGTATTTGAACTATTTTAATAAAAAATACAAGCTTATCTATCTTTTTTTACCAAATACATCAATTGTTTATTATCAATTTCAACACTCCTATCCAAACACGTAAATACTTATTTAAAAAATAAGTTTTAGTGTTTAAAAGTACTTTTCAACACTTCAAGTAGGGATATGCATCGGTCGGTTCAGTTCGTTTGTGAAAGTTATCGGTTTGGCATATTGGTATCGATTTATAAATATGCTAAACCGATAAACGAACCGGTAAGATATCGATTATCGTTTATCGGTAAATCAGTTATCGATCTCGGTTCAGTTATCGATTTACCCGATAAGATAACTCAATCTAGATTCTAGAGGGAAGAAGTAATGAAGGATAATGTGTACTTATGGGTGTCTAACGGGTGGCCGGGCCGGATTGGGTAGGAAAATTTAGGAACCGTACGGGTTGGGGTCCGGGCCGGTTACGGGTTGGGGCTTACCGGGTTCGGGTTCATCCGGGTAAAAAATGAACCGTAAGGGTTACAGGTACAAGGGTTCGAGCCGGACCGGGTTAGTGTAATATTTTTTTTTTTTTGGTATAACTATTGTAAGTTATATTAATATAAAGTAAAAATATAAAGAATACAATGAAGATGGAAAAAAATTGCACTTATAAATTGCAAGTGCTACATTTATTTCAAAATTATAAAATTAAAGTTTGCATTTAACAAGTAAATTAACGAAAAAAGAGTAAAATTAAATTTTCATGCATAATAATACTTCAAATTAATCTAACAAACTAAAACATTAAGCATAAATACGTCTAATAATTTTAAATTAACACAAATTGTCTCAAATCAACTTAAATACGAATTTTTGGAGGACGCTCAAGACAACTCTTCATATGCCTCCTTAAACTGCATGTGCCACACTTTGGACGAAGATTTAAGACTCGACTACAGTTCTTTCACTTTACTTTCTAAACTTCTTCATTTTCTTCTACCACCTCAAAGTGTTCCTAAACATATGAGCGCACTCTAGAAGTACGAGACATGATTTAATTTGAATTGAGAATTTGAGTTTGAGAAATGAGAGATGAATGAAGAAATGAAGAAGAGGGGGGGGGGGGTGTACTTATAATTTTTCCAAGGGTTAAATTTATAATTACAAAAGTGTTAATTTTTTTTTTTTAAAAAGGCCCAAAAAGGGCTAATTGTGCAAATCAACCATTGGGCAACGGCTCCTTGGCAGGTGACCATTGCCAATGGTTAACATGGGCTGCCCAATCAACAATTTTTTTTAAAAACCGGCCCAGGCCGGTTTAACCGATTCTACAGTATTTCTGTTGACCGGATTTGACCGGTCCGGTTAACCGATTGAAAATAGGTGAACGGACCAAACCCTCTACCCCTTTAAACCCAACCCCACCCGGCCCCCTTGTACCGGTCCGGTCCGGTCCGGAAACAGGCCGACCCGGCCCGTTAGACACCTCTATGTGTATTGTATAAAGAATATGATAAACTTTCTCGACTGTTGTAACTCTCTCAAAGAATATGATAAACCTTACGATATTGTTTCTCCAAGTGTTGAATGACAAATTTGGGAGGCTTACAACAATAGATAGAGAATTGGGAGAATTGAAAAATTTATATACCTAATGGTTAAATCGTATTTCTTGTAAAGGTTATTGGGTTATCGGTTAAACTATTAATAAAATTGAAAAAATCAAGTCCCGAACTGATAACCTAATATTAAAATAACAATAAATTGTTATCAAACCGTTAACTCAATAACCCGATGCCGATAATCTAATAAGTTTTTTTCGATTCGGGCTCAACCCTATCTTCAAACTTATCAGCTATTTACGATCACCTAAATATCCGCCCCTATATTTACTTTTTATATTATGAAAATTCTAATTCCGTGCTATTTTAGACCATATTGATTTGCTTAAAATGACACATTGAACCTCGTTGGCAAAGGTTAAGGAGCAGACACCAAAAAAACAGCCGTTTTCCTCAACTGTCAGGCTCAGAATACTATAAATACCAACCGCCTTGTATTTCACTCCGCCCCTCTGCCACCAATTCAACTGTTTTTTCCCTGGTAAAATTAAAGCTTATTTTTCCTCCATGTCAAGTTCAAAGGGAAGTCGCAAAGGATCAAAACCAACCCATAATTCTCGTCGCCAATTCAATAATCAAAATTGGGTAATCAAATCTCCTCTCAATCAAAATTCAATTGATCCAATAGAAGTTTCAAAACAAGAACCCATTTCAGAGTTTATTCCAAAAGACCAAAAAAGCCCTCAGAATCACAAAAATTCCAAAAGGGTATCCAAGATTCGGCGTGCTCATGTGGTTAATGGAAACTTTGAGAAGAAAAAGGATGAAGTAGATATTGTAAAACAAGAAAGTGCTAAAGAGGAAGAAAAGAGTGGTGAAAGTGTAGAGAAGGTGAAAGTTGAGGGGCCTGTTTTGGAAAATAATGGTGATAGTGTAGAGAAAGTTGAGGGGTCTGTTTTGTATGCTAATGATGTTGATTGTATTTGGAGAAGACTAGAGGAGCTGCAATTGGGTGCTGAGGAGCCCGAGTTATCGGCTGAACTGCTTAGAATCAATGATCAAGCTCAGGAAGATGAGGTAAAACCTTATATTCCTTTATTAAAAATTTAAACTTTGATGTCCTTCGACTATAAATTTTGTATTTTATAATTATTATTGCTAAATATGTACGGTTAGTCAAATTAGCCTGTGAAACTCGCACTTAAGGGTGTAAGGGTGTAGCCTAGTGGTCAATGAAGTGGGAGGAGAACCATAGGTCTCGGGTTCAAATCTTGTCCTCCTGCCTAGGCCTGGTATTTCTACTGGCGGGAGGTAGCGGGTACCCGATAGAGTAGTCAAGGTGCATACTGGTACGGACACCACTATCATAAAAAAACATGTTGAACTCCATGTGCAGTCAAATACCGTCACAAAGGAAGTACCGTCTTTCGTTTCTAGGCCTCTCACATTGTGGTGTAGGTTTAAGGCTTACAATGCAGTGAGAGTAGTCTCTAATGTGGAAATGCTATAATCAAACCATGTCACTGTTCGACTCGAAATGAGTGGGAGGTTGGGCTTCGTGCATTAGCATTTCGTTGGTTTCTTATGGTTGGGCTAGTATATGAACAAATAGTTGTCGTCTAAAAGAAGCCATAGCTATTTGTATCGCTATAAATCATCCCATTAAGGGTAAAATTGAAAGTTTAAAGTTAAAATTTTTCCAAATATAAAAAGATATCATTTTGTTTTGGTATAGACTAAAAATGAAAGAGTATCACTTACATTGGGACAGAGGGAGTATAAGTTAGATTAGCATGTTAAACTCCATGTCTAGTCAAATATCTTCCTTCACAGCTAGCCTCTCACATTGTGGTATAGGTTTCCGGATTTCAATGCAGTGAAGTAGTATCTTATGTGGAAATGTTATAATGAACCTTGTCATTATTCAATTTGAAATGAGTGGAAGATGGTTAAAAAATTGCATCTTGCATTAGCATGTCCTTTGTTTCTTATGGTCGGGCTAGTATATGACAAATAGTTGAATAATCTTGTGTGAGAGGGAAATTGTTTCCTTTTCTTTTTCATTTGTAATTTAAACGTTTGTGGAGATATGGCTAATGTGAACCAGTGTTGTCAAAGGCGCGCTTAAAGCGCGGTTAAGCCCTAAAGCGAGGCTTAAAACATGTTGAGCTCTTCGCCTTGCTTAGAGGACGCTTCAGTGTTGTCATCAACGCTCTAAGGCATATTTTTCCTTGCCAATGAGCGTAATCCTGAAGAGGCAAACCTAAACAAGTGATATTTTACTTTATTGTAAGAAAAATCATTTTTTTATCCATATATTTGTTATTCATGCTTATAACTATTAGTCTTGGATTACACATGCATATTTATATTTTTTCTCCATTTGCGCCTTTTTTTTATTAAAGTCCACGTTTTATTTGCGCTTAAAGCCCCGATGTACCTTGGAGCTTTTTTGTGCTTTTCGCCTTTGAAAACACTGATGTGAACTTAACTTGTGTGAGTGTTCTCTTGGTGTTAGAGTGTGCAATATTGTGGTGTACTGAGATAATTAATTGTCAAGAAAATATAAATCCTCTTTTCTGTATCTCCCTTCTCCATCTTTATTTTCATTTGTTTATTTAAAGCACATTTTGACATTATAGGTGGTTCTTTGCAGTTACTAGTTCTGGAATCAATTTATGGTGACAATGTCTTCATTCTTGATAGACAAAATGGCCTACGATCTTTTCAGGTATTGTAGTGCCTTGATAAACTCATAAACTATGCTTTACTCTGAAAAACCAAAGCTCATGTTGTGCTAATTTGCAGATTCATATACATATTGAAGTTCCTGATGAGCTGACGGTGTTTGTAAATTTAAGTTCCTCTGGTGCTCTAGGAATACCAGAGGATAGTTCACCTGAGTGCTCATACTCCTTCAAAGTTGAGCATTTACCACCAATTGTGTTAACGTGTTTATTACCTAAATCATATCCGAGCTATCTTGCTCCTCACTTTACAATCTCTGTCCAGTGGTTGGATTCGGCAAAAATTTCCTCTCTTTGCTCCATGCTTGATTCAATCTGGAAGGAACAATTAGGTCAAGAGGTTATATACCAGTGGGTGGAGTGGTTGCATAGCTCTTCTCTTTCTCATTTTCAGTTTGATCAAGAAATAAAGTTAGGTTTTTGTGCCAAGAGTCATATTGGAGATCGCCGAGCAATTTCAGGAACTGTCTCACCAGAGGTTGATATCCCCTCACTCAAGAACTATGACGAGGAACAGCGCCATGAGAATTTCCGTAGAAACATTCATCAGTGTTGTATATGTTTCAGCGAATTTCCTGGTATTTTCGAAATCTTGTGTTTTATTTTCTTTATAATAGTATATTGTACAAAGCCCTAATATCCCTGGAATTTAAAAAATAAACTTGAGTCCAAAAGTCAACCGACAAGGTTTCAGTCCAATCATTGATGGGAAGTTGTCCGCCATCAAGTTAAGGAGGAAGTTTACTTACAATTCCACCTTTTGTTCAGTCCTTTTTCATTAGCTTGGTAACGAGGAGTTTCTTCTTCATGAATGGTATTTTGAACATTTTGCTGCCTGTTTTGCCACCTTTGGAAGTGGTAACCAGTTCAGACTCCCACGTTTCTCTGATATTTCTATCTCTATAAGGAAGATAAGGTTGTGGATTCAGATGCTTATCTTTAATATTCATTGCCCCGTTGTATCTCCTTGGTTGTTGTGTGAGGAAAACAATTAAAACAACATTCTATTGTTATCTCTGCTCATTCTGTTGTTTAACTTGATTCTTACAGTTATTCTTCCCATCGTAGGATCCATCCTGTTCTGTGTACAAATGCGTGCATTTTCAGTTTTAGAAAATACGTGAACACACACAGGGAGATATACCCGCCTCTTCCCCTCTCTTGTATGTGCACATTAGGCGTGAACATATAGGAAATTGGATATCCAATAACCTCTCAAGTGACAAGTGGGTTCTGAAACTTTGTTTTTATCAGGTATGGAGTTTGTGTGGTTGCCATGTCAACACTTTTTCTGCTGGAGTTGCATGAAAACTTACTCCGATATGCATGTCAAGGAAGGTACAATCAGTAAGCTTCTGTGCCCTGAGGCAAAATGTGGAGGTATGATTCCTCCGGGTTTGCTAAAGCGGTTACTCGGTGAAGTGGAGTTTGAACGTTGGGAATCATTGATGTTACAGAAAACGTTGGAATCAATGTCTGATGTGTGCTACTGCCCAAGATGCGAAACAGTATGCATCGAGGATGAAGATGAGCATGCCCAATGTGCGAAATGCTTCTATAGTTTTTGTACATTATGCAAAGAGAAGCGTCATGTCGGAGTTACGTGCATGACACCAGAAATGAAGCTTCTTATCTTGCAGGTATTTGTCTTGTCTTAACTTCATTACGTTCTTCTCCTTACGAAGAATGGCCTGTTTATTACTAAAAAAGAGCTTATGTTAAGGATTGTCCTACACATTTTCTTTTACCTCCTCTAGATGTTGGTTAAGTTTCACTATCAACCGATCAATCAACTATGCCTCAACGCAAATTAGCAAGATTCCATTTCGCTAGTTCCATTTCATTCCAACACTAAAGAATTTGTCTTTTAAGTAAACTTAGGAGTTTTATAGAATTGGAGGTTCTCTAAGTCACAAACTTATCTCTACAGCGATGTACAAATCTCTAATTTGCATAAAATCTCCTTATACCAAACGGTCCAAACCTAATGTAAGTGTAGTAACAGCAACTAAGCCTTAATCCCAACTAGTTGGTATCGCCTGTATGGATTCTTTGCTTTTATAATGTTTTCTCTCTTTGTGTTTTTTAGTGTACATTGTCCTTTTTTTATTACCTTCAATCATTGTATTGTCGCGCCTACATAAGCAGTGCTTATGGAGGTCTACAAACTAAACCATTTCAATCAACCTTATCTCATTTTATCCTCTATTACTTGCACCGTCTGTGTAATCATTTATAATCTTGTTTAATCAAGGGTAGCTTACATTCAGTAAAATACTTGATATAATCATGAATCACAATTTTCACGGAAGTACATTCATGTAAAATTATTATTAGGGATTTCCATGTCCTCGATTAAGTGATAAAGAATGAAAAGGCCGAAAACGAAAAGGCCTTAATTGTCCACATGGACTTATCAATTCCTTTAGATGTTATGTTCTGTCCCCCTCTACGACCTTCCAACGGCCCATAATGCTGAAAATATGGTAAGTTAGGTGCCAATTTCCTGTTCTTCCTCCTTCAATAGATCTTGGCCATAGAAATAGGCGCAACAAAGTAGTCTAAAGAGGTTAAACCCTAAGGTAGCTTAGTTCATAAACAATTTTACAATGTATTGGAAATACTATGAGGGTCTTCTCCAGGATTCTAGTACTATAAGGAAGAGCTGATAGGGATCACCTTCTACACTCTACTATTTCATGTTAATGATATTTGCACTTTGAGACCATCGTTCTTCTATTTCATAACTTATCTGTCTGGAGGTTCATATTTAGCTCTTGTCTTTTTTAATCTATTGATCAGGAGCGACAGAATTCATCTCAGCTGAAAGATGACCAAAGGCACCGTGAGAAAGAAATGATCAATGAGATTCTCAGTATGAAGGAAATTCACCGTTCCGCGAAGCAGTGCCCTTCCTGTAAGATGGCTATCTCGCGAACTGAAGGCTGCAATAAGATGGTTTGCGATAACTGTGGAACATATTTCTGCTATCGCTGTAATCAGAAAATTGAAGGATATGAGCACTTCAGGTTTGGTACAAGTTTCGACTGTAGAATGGCTTCACGTATCGTATGTCCTCTGTCTGTGACCTTGATATTTCATTTATATGCTTAATTTGAGGAGCTTTTTCTTGTTAAAGGGAGGGGAAATGTGAACTTTTTCCACCAGAAGCAATTCAGATGTGGGAAGAGAGGATTAATCATCGCCAAGTGGTCGGTCAGATTCAAGCTCAAATCTATGCTAATCATGGTCATCCTTGCCCTAATTGTGGCCAAATGAATGCAAAGGTAAGACGGGTTCTCAATTTTCCTTAAAGCCGTTGTTTCGCACCTCTTCGTATTTTGAAATTGAAATGTTAATGCAGAATGAGATTATGAGCGTCTGGCTAATCGCGCCTCTCCTGTTAATTGTCTTGCCTATAACTAGAGATGATTTTAGTCGAGTTCTTTTTCACCCAACTTTTCCAGATTAGTGTGATGGTCATACCCATAGTTGTCATATATTCTGTAACCAGTGTTTTGACTTACAGGAGTAACTGAAAGTTGTTAACTACTTTTTGCTTCATATACTTTTTTGTTAATGCAGTTGTCGACAATTTTTAAATTGCAGATACAGGTATTCTCTCTGAACCATGGATCGAGCTTTCAGAGAGATTGAATTCTACATTTTGTTTATTAGACTGTGTTTAACGTCATCATGGAAAGGATATATGGTTTAGTGTTATCAGAAAATACATTGAGAGTTACTTTTTTCACGGCGAGCTAATGAAATTAGCATATGAATTTTTATTCTCTTTATAGAGTTTATGTTAGAACTCATAATGTTGTTCACATTCTGTTATTCTTTCTTTACTCTATTGAATCTGACTATAAGTGGGGAAAGGGTCCTTTCCATCGTCTACTTCTTTACAGTTTTTCCTGCCGTTAAGCAGATTTATTCTCTTCTTTCCTTCTTTCTGTTTAACATAGTAGCTAAGTCGTCCTCGTTTTCCTTTGTCATCATCATCGCAGGTTGGCAATAACAATCACATATTCTGTTGGGCGTGCCAGAATCATTATTGTTACCTTTGTAGAAAGAATGTGAAGCGAAGCTCCCAGCATTATGGACCTAAGGGCTGCAAACAACATACTGCTGAATAGTCCGAAAGAAACTTTCAATATAAGGGGATTTCTCCCAGAAAATTTCATTGATCTCTGCTCATTGAAGTCCATATTCTTCGTTCGTGCTTATGGCAGAGGCTGATGGTTATGATCCTAGCTATCACTGAAGGACTCTTCCCCTATGTGATATATAGGGCATTTTCACAGCAGTTGTGAGGGGATACAGTAGCGTATACAGAATTTTGTGCAAGTTCGTCTAGCCAAAACTTGTGGCATAGTAAGGGCGACACCGGCATAACCAGCAGATTTTAACCACTGCTCTTCCTTTTCAAAGATAAAAGAGTTTTGCTGAGTTTTAAATTATCTTTGGGTAGGTTCATATCATTTAGTGCCACAAGTTGTCATTATTCTTTTTTCCTTTTTGTGGATGTCTTGGAGCAATAGTAAAGTTGTCTCCGTGTGACCTATATGTCACAGGTTCGAGTGGCTGAAGCAATCACTAATGCTTGCATTAGGGTAGATTGTCTACATCACACCCCTTGAGGTGCGTCCCTTCCGCGGACCCTATGTGATGGGGATATCTTGTGTACCGGTACCGGACTGCCTCTTTTTTTCTTTTCTGGCTGTCAAATTTTGTCCCAGAGAAATATCTTCAATGCTGTGTTGCATACTTCTTGGATGGAGAGGGATATGTTTATTTCTGTAAACTTTAAAGTGACAAATTGATACCATTTGATTGAAATATGTGAGCATGGTTTATTTGCTATTGCACCAATGGAGCTTCTTGATTTAGAAATTGCTTGCTACTTGTGATTTAACTTTTATGATTGAAAGTCTCAATCACCAAATTTTAAAATATAAAGTGGACGTGTTTGATAAAAAATAGATCAATTCTAATATTAAGTTATAGCTAACAATTAATTTAATTAGAAGAAGACTAGGGATGTGAAGATAGTTTTGTTTGTAATGTGTCTCATTTGTTTTACTACTGTAGTCCTTTATTCTGTCTGATTTTGATAGTAGGAGCAAAACTTATAATACTAGTATTTAGGTAGGCTCGTATCTCGAGTTCATAATTCAAATAATCACTTAACTAATAAAAATTATTTAGTAAAGTCATGTTTATTTTATTTATAACTAAAAAGTCACTTAGCTTATGCCTATTTCCTAAACTTTCGGTAGTTAAATAACTACTATTATTTAAGTGACCACTCAACTATTCGAATTAACATAGTAGGCGTTTGGATATAAGAATTGTAAAATTTTGGGAAAGGGTGAAAAAAATCCAAGTGAAACTGGTAACAACAACAACAACAACAAATCAGTATAATCTCACTTAGTGGGATCTGAGGAGGGTAGTGTGTACCCAGACCTTACCCCTACCCTGGGGTAGACAGGCTGTTTCCAAGTGAAAATGGTAACACAACACTAGAATTGTGTTTGGACATGAATATAATTTTGAGTTGTTCTTGAATCTTTGTGAGTGATCTAAAGCGAAAATTTTGAAAATAGCTTTTTGGAGTTATTTTTACCCTCTTGACCAAATAAAAAATTTCACGGCCAAACACTGATTTCGAAGAAAGTGAAAAAAAATTCAAAAAAAAGAAATCTCTTTTTTATGGCCAAACGGGCTAGTAAATTTATGTTTATTTTGTTTGTAAATCAAAAGTCACTTAATTATGTATATTACATTCAAAAAATCACTCAACTAGATTTTTCTGAATGGTAGTCAATTACCTATTTTACCCTCCAACTAGTTCGCTATTGACGGTTGTTCCTGTTGTTTATTTTTGTTATTGTGCTGAGGAAATCAGGAAAATATTTATGGTGTTTATTTGTAAGATTAAACTAGTATTAGTACCCGCGCGATGCGCTGACACAAATCATCTCGGATTGATTTGGATTATTTGAATTATGTATAAATAACTTTAAATTATAAACCTTCCAGATAAAATTTATAGATAATCATTAGATATTAATTTAAATAAGTTTTATCATTTTTCTTTATGATGAAAGTTTTGATTAATTTCTCTCTATTTATTCCTTATTTTTGCTATTCTATTATTCAATACATAATATTATTACATTATTATATGGCTTTCATTAGCTTGTTTATTTAATATCTATCTCTACCACACCCATTTTAGTATTAATCATAAAAGTTAATTTCTTATTTGTTTGAACACATTATATCTAGTGATAATATTTTCACTACCATTTATTTCTTTATGTACTATTTCTAAAAATAATAAAATTATGAAATGAAAGAATACAAATCAAATGGTTAGTGAATAATTATATTTGGAAAGTTATCAAAATTTATTTACTATAATAATGTGAGTCAATTTTAATTAATTTCTACATAAATTAAATATGATCAAATCTAAGTTGTTTTAATCCTTATTAAATTTGTCTAAAATCTATTTAGATTATGTCTTAAAAATGCTAAGTGACATTTTTTGAATATGCACTTGGCTTAATGTCATGCCTCACTACCTTCCTTTCAATATAATATATATAGAAGATATAAATATTTAAATTTTTTTATCTTATAAATAATTGTATACTTTATGTAAGATCTTATTTTACTGCGTGAATTTTTTAATTTTTGAAGTCAATAAATCTTTAATATCTTAAGTAAATTTTAGTTTTATTTTATATTTTAACTTACTTCAAAGTATAAATAGTCATAGGTTATCTTAATTTACGTCTTTTTATATTTTTATATTTTTTTCTATTATAGTTTTTTAATTACTTTTTTACCTCCTTATTTCTAGCTAATTTAGAAGAAAATCTATGAGTGGATCAATATATATATATATATATATATAAAGAGAGAGATTAGATTTGTCTAAGATATATTTAGATTATGTTTCCATTTATAATTTTTAATAATTAATGTTGTCCTATAATTGCCAAGTGGCTTCATTTTAGCTTGCCACTTGGATTAACCACAATGCATACTACTCTCCTTTTAATATAATACTAGTATTAGAACCCGCGCGATGCGCGGATGGTACTTTTGAAGCATTACCCTCCAGCAACTTTAAGTGTAATCCCCTTTTAAATCTTCACAATTGGACTAATAGTTAGTGTTGCATGTAATGAGCAATCCTTCCTCATTTAAAGACACTGACATAATTATCAAGCTATCAAATACCTCATTGTGTATTTCATGGAAATAAAAACATTTTATAGCTATCAGAATTCCAAAGCAAAACATTTTAGATTCTAATTGCAATCTCACTTTTTAAATTTATTTTATTTCCATTTCGTTTTTCTTTTGCTCGATGTAAAAAGGGTTCCACATGCATATTCACGTACAAAACGGTGGATACTTTTTAATGAATAGACTTTTGATTCAAGTTATACTATATAAAATACTCATGTCAGCAGCAAAATATCAGTAAAAAGGTTTGAGAACAAAATCAAATAGCAGAACACCATCAAAAAATAACTTTATGAAGCCAGTATCAAAATGAGGAGCTTGTACAATAGCACATTGAGAATCCTGACATAATGTTCCACTAAGCAGATAATAAAGGGAAGTATTTGGGGCATCTTTATATAATGGAAAAAGTATGTCACTACAACCATTTGTCACTAACTGAGTGCTGATAATCTAACCAAGAGTATTAGCCACAATTTTGCATTAACGCCACAATTACTGTGTGTCAACACTTCATGTAAAAATAAATAATCATTACTTACAAAGCTAAATATTCCCAATAATAATTGTGGAACTGAAATAGCACCAAATTGGGCTTATGCTAATGCTGAAAACATGGGAGATACTAATGCTGCCAATGGGAATTTCAATGTTACATGGGAGTTCCCAGTTGATCTGAGCTTCATATATATCAATAACTTAAATATTTGTGATATCGTGAGCAAATCCATGAATACTCTACTTTTTAACCTGTATATAAATGATAATCAAGGAACGAATAGGGTACATAGATACTGAACTACACTATCACCTTCATTCAATACTATTGGAACTCCAGTTCCATATGCACTCCATTCTCTAAAAGACTCCCATAAGTCACCAAGCACAAAGTACGACTGAAACTCCACATCACACGTCCTCCAACCAGGGGCGGAGCTAGCCCGTCGAGTATGGGTTCGGCCGAACCCAATCACTTTGGTTCAATCCATGTATTTGTCTTAAAAAATCTATTGAATATATATAAATTATTAATTTAGAACCCAGTAACTTAAAAAGATTAGAATTCCGAACCTATAAGCTTCAAATCCTAGCTCCGCCTCTGCCTCCAACCCCTCATAATGGTCTGTTACAAACAGAATAGTATTCCAGTCAAAACCTATATCTTAACAACAAAAATAGAAAAGCCTTCAACCATAACTTACACACAACAACTAAATTATCAATCATATCCAGTAAAAGATTAAAAAAGTATATCAATACAACTATTGTTCAATCAAAATCTATAATAGTAACAAACAACAGATAATCCCGACATAATGTTTCACCAAGCAGATGATAAAGAAAATATTTGGGGCATATTTATATAATGGGAAAAGTAAAAGAAGTCTTTCTAGCAATGTAAAATAACATGAACAGTAAAAATAATTGAGAGTGCAACATAGCTTTAAGAGTTTTACATGGTTAAGTATTTTGCTTATACTTAGCGCTAACAGAAGTTAACACACATTGGAGCTTCACGGTAGTTCTCCACAGAGAAACTATTGAATTAGGCTATTTTTGAATTTCTCCCATATTTTTATTCCTCCATTCCCGAGGCTCGAACCCGAGAACTCGTAAGAGAATCTCATCCATCCTACCACATCTCTAGTGATTTGTAAATTTCAAATGTAACACTTGTAGTCATACTTCACCAATTTTTCTATTTCTCTTAAAGAGGAAATCTCATGGAGTCTATGCTTTCTTATATAGGTTTCTTAGTCCTATTTTTTCATTAAAGCATGTATGTATTCTAGTGAACGATAGAATTCACCCTTTAATAGCAAAAAAAAAAAGGAATTATAAACTAAGGAAAAAAACAGAAGGAATATCCACATCATGGAGAATTTTCGTTTCATGTGAGCTAGTTGCTAAAGTTCTGTTTGAATGGAATTCACTTCTCTTATACATAGATTTAGTACTTCTCAACCCCCTAACAGAAGAAAATGTAATAACTCAAAAATTGCACTTATGAAGATATCTTGATATCCTCTATTGTGTTGCTGAACCTAGTTTCATCTCCCCCCGCCAAATAACAGTGACATATATATTTATTGGAAAAGAAAATAGTAAATACCTGATAATTCCATCATGTCTAGATTCATCTCAAACCAAATTACGGAAAACTTCTTTATACACCACATTTCTAGCTTCATTTGTTATTTGGCCATCATCATCATAAACTAAAATCTTCAACCCTTTCTACTCGTCACGCGTGAAAGAGCAACATACGGTTGTCCATGAGTAAATACTGGCTTCTTCAAAAATAATCCCACATGAGACAACGACTGACCTTGACTTTTATTAATTGTCATGGCAAAAGATACAACAATTGGAAATTGTCTTTGCTGGAACTTAAAAGGTATTCTTGCATCTGATGGCGTCAACGTCATTCTTGGGATAAACACTTTTTGTCCAGCCATATTACCCGATAAAACCTTGGCTTCAATAACTCGATTTCCAAGTCTTGTGATGATCAACTTCGTGCCATTACACAATCCTGATGACTGGTCTATATTTCTCAGCAACATCATAGGAACACCAACCTTCAAAGTAATAGAGTGATTTGGAATTCCAGAATATTTAATACTGTTTAGGAATTCGGGTGTATGTACGTGCTCCAAAGCTGAAAAAGAATGATCAGATATACAGACTGTATCAGAACTCAAATATGTCTTCGCAGGACTATGATTGAGTGAAACCATATATTCATTGATCGACTCCACCATATCAAGAGTCGAAGCAAGAATTGCTCTTTGTTGAAGGTAATCAATGTCACTGGAATGATTAAAGAAATCTGGATATGTACTTTCAACAATTGCCGATATTGGATCATCACAATTATTTATGAGAAGATCACCTGGGATTTGGACTTTCTCAATGCCATCAATGGAACTCCCAATCCTTCCATCACCGATTGCTAAAATCCATTTAGAATTTTTTTTAACTCATCCAAATGTGCATCTAACTGATCTCTTTGTAACCTCATATTCTTTGTTAGATTTAAGACTTCACAGTGGGCCTTCAAATACGAAGAATTAAGAGTAGTGTTAACAATATCTTGCCTAGATCCTTTTGCAATGACAGACAAAATTTGTCTGAAGTCGCCACCAAGAACAACTGTTTTACCTCCAAAAGGTTTATCAGCACTGGATGTGTCTTTAAATCTAAGAATATCTCTAAGAGTTTGATCAAGAGCTTCAAAACAATATTTATGCATCATTGGTGCCTCATCCCAAATAATCAACTTTGTCTTTATAATCAAATTTGCTAGAGGACTACCTTGCTTTATATTGCATGTTGAATCTTCGTTTGGATTAAGAGGGATTGCAAATCTCGAATGAGCTGTTCTACCACCTGGTAACAAAAGAGATGCAATTCCACTGATGCAACAGTTAACACGATGTCTCCTCTAGATCGTATGCCAGAAGACAGAGTCTTCCAAATAAAAGTCTTTCCAGTTCCTCCATAACCATACAAAAAGAAGAATCCACCTTTGGCTTCATTCACTGCCCTCATAATTTTGTCATAAACCGACTTTTGTTCAACTGTCAAATTCATTAATAATTGTTGATGTTCCTCTAACAGAGAACGACGATTATAACGCAATTCATCATGGATTAACCTATTACTATGGTCAACTTCTTCCTCATTGTAAAGAGGTCTTGGCATTGTTGGAAAATCATGAAAACTTCTTCCACAGCTTTTCAAAACTTTTTCTAACTTTTTTAAACAACGATTTTTCAATTCATCATTTGTTAGCTCTGCTTCTGAAACAACAAAAAGAATTATAGAATTTAAATAACAATAATATAAAAAATATATTACATGATTACACAAATAAGGTACATTTAATTTAGCTTTTTAGTTAGGTTAGTCACCACCATAATAATGATTTGTACAACAAAGAACTTATGAATGCTATGTCGTGAAACTCCATATTATCTTAAACATAAAGGTTATAAATGAAAGAATATCAATTATAAAGAATTAAGTACAAACATATATGATATGAGCAAGATTGCTGGAATGATTTTTTCGCTAGAATTTGTGTAGATTAGTTTCCTCTTTATAAGTATATATTTTTATTATATACAGTTGAATAATCTATTTATATTCTCGTATGCATACTGAAATTATGTAAAAAAAATCATAACTGAAAATATAAGTTTGAACATACCTGGATTATCCAGTAAGACTCTTTCTTCATGGAGGATATCTTCTGATAATAATTGCCAAGTTGCTTGCCAAACATTTTCTGGTCGTGACATCGAATTCGATAACAACAACATAGAAAATAATTGCCTAAGATACGATGGCATACCCCAACTACTTGCCTCCTTTATGCAATCCACATATTCTTTGTCATCATCAATTAAACCAAGTGCAAAACATGCTTCTCTAAATGTATGATGATCATGATTGTTGATTCTTTTAAGATCTTCATAACATTTTGGGCCTTTAATGACATTCAACAACAACCTGAGGTAGTATAGCTCGCCAGTTCCAGGCGGAACAAAGAAAATCCTTCCAATTGAAAATGCAGAAGTTTTTCTTTTCTCCCATCTTTTCAACTTTGGTTTCCACACAAACTTAAGGGGAAATTCTGCGTAAGTTAGTTCTCTTGCTTCAGAAGATGTTTTATTTGTCTCAAACCAACTTAAAAACATCGATTCCCTTACAGTGGGTCTATTGGCAACATCATCAATCGGATCATCATCAGAGAATATGACATGTTGTTCATTTGGAAGATGAAATGATAGTCTTTCCACATAAGGTTGTCTATAGTGTATAGGAAACTCGAATATTCTCCAAGCAGCTTCGCAGGGTGATATGTATCGGCAATCACAGTACATATATTAATTGCATCAACAACCGATGAACCCTCCTCTTGCACACTTCTAGAAAAAGCGCGTAGCACGATCATTTCCTTTGTAACATATTTAAATAAGTACTTAATTGACCTCGATTGATTGCACCACTCCACATTGATGTGAGCACCATTATATTCAATAATAAGAAACGATTGTGCGGCACCACATACCTGTTGTCCAAGTCAATACCATCCTTCTTGATAGTTCTTCCACTATCCCTTCTCCTATAATAGGATAACCATCTTCATCAATTTGTGGTTGACTTAGTAAAACTTTTTTGGAAAAATGCTTTGTACACTCCCATTCTGCATGCAAGGGGAATTTTTCTGGCAGAACCACATGGGCCGTGCATCATGAAACTTTTCACGGCCCTATAATAATGAGGTCAATTGTTTCATCTGGAAATTTCTGCTGTTATGTCACAACCCAATTCCCACCCGGTCGTGAATGGCGCCTCTCATGAAGATAAGGACAGCCAAAGGAACAGTCAACACTGCTTTTAACAATTTCTTAGCATTAAACAGGTTTAAACCATAGATACTGAATAATCATAAGTGCGGAAATAAACGTAACATAACGGGGAAAAAACCATCCCAAACTCAGCCCGATGATCGGGGTGTCACAAGTCACGAGTACTACAGAGTTGATGAAAATACTACAAGTCTGGAAACATAGTCTGAAGATGATAATTATGCAGAAGATAAGGAAGAAACGGGGTTGTGGACATCGACAACTACCTCGTCTCTCTTAGTCCGCCTGGTCTGGAAGGAAATCAGCTCAGGTAGAGACTCAGCTGTGCCTGTCTCTGCACACATGGTCAGGAGTATGTGAGTACTCCGACCCAGTGAGTAATAAAAATAAAATACACCTGAGAACATAAAATCCACACGGCACAAATAATGCTATCTCAAGCAGCATCATCAGATAACATTAGAAACCAGTGAATATAGTAAGAAAATCTTTTTGAAAACAGTTAAAGATCAATCATACTCAACCAGTACGTCAGCCATTGTTACCTGACAAACGCGTATTACAGTGCCATTGTTACCACTGTTCAATATTTAATCACTCTAGAGGGGCACCCGCGCTCACTGTGGGTGTGCAGACTCCGGAGGGGCTCCTACAACCCAAGCGCTATCTACAAGGCTGAGGCCTGAACAATATCAAACGAGGCCTGAAAGCCTGCTCAAATGCACTCGAGGCCTGAAAAGCCTCCTCACCTCACTCATCATGCCCTCACATAAAGGCCCTGGCCTCAATCAAGTCCAAAAATAGTCACACAGACCCCTCGCGGGCAACATGTAAAACAAATAATACTTAGCTCAAACAATAGTTCACAATATCAGTATATAAACTCCAAGTTTGAGTAAATATGGCTGAGTTCAAGAAACAGTGTAAATCACATGGACTGAGTACAAATAATATTTCAAACAGTGAGGAAAACAGTGAGTGATAGTTCATAAAGAGTTCAAATAGTCGGCAATAAAAGCCCCCAAAAAATATGCAATAAGCCCAAATCATAGTGAAAACAACAAGTCATTGCTAAATACGCGGTAAAATATCACCCGGACTGGACCAGTCACAGTCCCCAATAGTAAATGACCGCGCGCTCGTCATGGAACGCGTGTCTCATCTCAACATAGCACCCAAGTTGTGCAAATCTGGGGTTTCAAACCTCAGGACGTCATTTCAAAATCATTACTCACCTCTAGCCAGCCAAAGTCTAGCTCGCTATGCCTTTTCCCCTCGAATCGACCTCCTTCGCGCGTCGAATCTGATCAAAACCACAAGGAATACGTCACTTAGGCTAATGGATCATAACCCAATCAAAAAGACTCGAAAATTATCAAAAATCACGAACGTTGGCAAAACCCGAGCCCCGTCCCACTTCTCGAAAAATTACAAAATTCACATCATAAGATTCCTCGTCTCCACGAGTCCATACATATCAAATTTACCAAAATCGGAGTTCAAATGCCCTTTCAAATCCCAAATTTTCATTCCAAAAACCAAGCCCTAGTTCTTCCAATTTTTACCCAAATTTCCAAGAATTAAAGGTTGATTCTTCAAAAAAAAAATGGCGTTTCTAGGTCACTAGACTTACCTCCAAATCAATTCCCGTCAAAATCCTCTTCAATTTCTACCAGAAAGCTCTTAAGGTGGTTAACAATGGAGGAAAAAATGAATAGGCTCGCGGATGAAATAATCAATTAAAAACCTCTTGCCCAGGTGTTTTTAACCCTATGCGATCGCGACCCTAGGCATGCGATAGCGATGAACAAATTCTCAGGGATTCAAAAACGTTCTATGCGAGCGCAACAGGAGCTATGCGATCGCGCTTAACAATTTTCCAAACCTACGCGAACGCGTCCAATTTTATGCGAACGCGTAGGATAAAAACATGCTGCCCCCAAAATCCTCTTATACGAATGCGGGATGTACCATGCGATCGCGTAGCTTTACCTCCCAGTACTATGTCGCGCACTCAATGGATGCGATCGCATAGGCCAATTTTTCCTTCTGCAAACATCTGCTGAAAACCTGCAAACTGTTCAATAGCTAAAACTTGGTCCGTTTGACCACCCGAAATCATCTCGAGGCCCCCGGGACCTCAACCAAAAGCATCAACACATCCTAAAACGTTATTCAAACTTGCTCCAATCTTCAAACACATCAAACAACGCTAAAACCATTAAATCACATCGGATTCAAGCCTAAGTTTCTTCAGAACTTCCGAAATACGCATTTGATCAAAAACCCAACCAAAACATCTCGAATGACCTGAAATTTTGCACACACATCCAAAATCACCTAAACGGAACTACTGCAACTCTCGAAATTCCATTCCGACCCCCGGATCAAAATCTCACCCACCCACCGGATTCGCCAAAATACTAACTTCGCCAATTCAAGCCTAATTCCACACCGGACCTCCAAAATCACTTCCCATCACGCTCTTAAGTCAAATCATCCCCCAAAAGCTAACCGAATCACCGGAAATCGCATCCGAGCCCTCTAACTCAATAGTCAACTTCCGGTTTGACGTTTTTCCAAAACAAGCTTTCCTTAAAGAGACTAAGTCTCCATTTCCATCTAAAACCAATCCAATTCAACTCGATCACCTCAATAACGATAATGAAGCATAGCAGAAATCAAATATGGGAAAAAGAGGGCGGTAACTCACGTGACGATGAGACCGGGTCGTCACATGTTATTTTGATTCCAATATCAGCGGGTAGTTGAATATTTGTTTATGCTCAATGAAGAAGGCAATATATGAGCATGAGGCAACCCCTCGCTTTTGGACTCAATAGTATAAATCACTGCATGAAGAAGCAAATAGAATTTATTGGATAAATAAACAGTTTTTAATCTATATTAAGAAATTTTCCATGGAAAATCAGGCATATTGTTTTAAATTATTACTTCAAAAGTTTATATATCATCACCTTTTACTGCCTCCATTTGTTGTTCTCGCAAGTCCTTTATCAAGCGATCCAATTTGATTTTAAATACCCTAACTTAAGATGTCTGCGACGATCCTCAAGATTTAAGCCTCTCGTTACATTGTCTCAGAATCTCGGGCCACTTCGGATGTGAAGTTGAAAGTGATAAAAAGATCAGGTACCCAGCCCATTTGCATATCGCCATAGCATCTTGATAATTTTGAAGCATGTATCGTGCACCACCTCGTGAGTTTGACGGTAGAATAATTCTCTTCCCTTGAGTGTAGTTCTCCATTCAAAACGGCTTCTTCTAATCTTTACATACATCGCAAACTCTCAAATTGTTTTTGATGAGTCCTATAATACTCTCAATCGACCAGATTCAATCATTGTATATGCCCATCAACTAAGAATTGCCGGAAATAATCTTCTTGCAGAACAATTGTTGGAACTTCACCCTCCTTTCTATCTTGAACTTTTGTACGCAAAAAATTCTCTCATGCCAACACATTTCTCTCCTACAGTTGGTTCACCTTCATTTAAGGAATTGCCTCTCTTGTATCCATCTTCACCGTATGGAAAAAGTAAAGGATATTGGGACCAAAAATATGCAGCATATCAATTCATTTATCCTCTCTGCAGTTGTTCGGATTGGGTTTCAATATTTGATATTCTCATCACACATAGATAGTTCAAAATCTCCAACCACTAAAGTAGCTACCTCTGAAACGGTCGGTAAGTTGTATCTTCTTCATCTGTGTTTTTTCCCTATCAATCTGAGCCTAACATTGGAGCTTCCATCTTCTTGAAACTATCCCTTACCATTCTAAATGTCTTAGCCAAAATATTATGTCCATCAAGCATTTCTTCAGATCAGCAACAATCTCGGCATGAAGTTTGTTTAGGTGTTGACCATGACTGAGAAAAAATTATATATGAGAATTTATATATATTTTCCTAGGATGTACAATATTATTTATTTAATTAATTCTAAAAATTAATACTAACCTCACAGCATTCTATTTTTGTACTTCATTCCGTATCGTAAAATGTACAGTTGCGCAAATTTTGGGGTAGATCCCACACGGAGGCAATAAACTTCCTATCTGATGATAATTCTGGCCAAATAACTTGAATGTTCTTGGTCCACGCGTTTGATTGAATTGAGACATCGACCTTTCCTCCCATTGAAGTAAATGGAACATAGAGTTTAACTCCTAACATTATCTCGGAAATGGTCACTTTTAGGACCTACGTATTTATAGAAAGAGGTGAAGAATGATGAACATACATATGAAAGGTAGATTACCGTGGTAACAAAAGTTACGAAATAGAGTTTTTCAACTAACCTGATCCAAACAGCAAATGCTTTAAAACTTGAGGAGGCTCTTTAGTATTTGAGAGCTTTATTTTTCCACGACCACAACACAAAGAGAAACTCCGGTTTTTTAGATTTATAGTGCTTGTTGCTTCTTTCTTCGTACCAAAATATGTCCCACATTTTTCACATTCCATAAGTAGCATCTCCTATATCCCAATACTCTATCACATGAGGAAGAAATAAAATTTAGTATAAAAGTGGACCATTTAAGGATGATGATTACGGTAGGTTTATTCTTTTTTAGTATAAAAGTGGACCATTCTGAATTTCCTAATAGTAAATTAGATTTTGTGTATAGTTTAGTTATGGTAGGAATTATTTTTTAAGAAAGACTTAATTAAATAAAATATTGTGTATCTTATATCTATCTATATTATATTAAGGAAAATAGATGAAAAAAGTTCATAAAATAATCAAAGCCAAATGTTTTAAATTTAAACAATAAATGATTCTTCTTTTGAGAAACATGTTGGACGTTAGATTTTGTGTATAGTTTACTTATGGTAGGAATTATTTTTTAAGAATACTTAATTAAATAAATATTTTGATCTTACATCTATTCATGATTATTATTAAAGAAAATAGACTAAAAATGTTCATAAAATAATAAAAGCCTTAAACAAGAAAACGGTCCTTTTTTGGACAAACCTTGTTGGACTTTCAAATCACCAATTTTTTTTTTTTAGATTATGGTAGGTACTTTTTTTTGAGAAATTGAATCAATTAATATAATTCTAAGTAACATTACACCATTAATATTAAAGTTGAAATAATAATTCTACATTTATTACAAGCTTTGTATCTGACCTTATTTGCGAATAATATACCATTAATATCGGTATAATTTACTTATGGTAGGTATTTTTTTTTAAGGAAGAATTAATTAAAATATCAAATATTTTGTATCTGCCAAAGATCACACGCTAAAGCCTAAGCAAGAAAGATCACAGGTTAAAATTTCTGCCAAAGATCCTTATAAATTGATTTACTATTATAGTCTTTTTCTTACAAATCTTTATTTAAGCAATTTTTACTTATATATTAAGAAATGGGATCGTGTGGCACGCCGACCACTTATATATTATGAAATCGAATCGTGTGGCACACCGACCACTTATATATCACGAAATGGGATCGTGTGGCACGCCGACCACGTATTCTGTGTTAGAAGAGATTAGTTTGTAGTTTTTCCTTACTTATTCCTACCGTTTCTTTTTTATCTGTTATCCCCAAAAGCATGTTCCCTCCAGTCTTAATTATTACTTCCGCTGTTATTTTGTAGTGTTTTGTATATATATATCTGCACAGGTTAATTAGTAATCCTGTCTAGCCTCGTCACTACTCGCCGGGGTTAGGCCAGGCACTTACCAGCACATGGGGTCGGTTGTCCTCATGCTACACTCTGGTGCATCTTTTTGCACAGATCACAGTACCGGAGCAGGAGCTTTTGGACAGCAGTAGGAGCATTGGGAGCTGACTTCAGTCCAGAGATTCCCCGAGGTAGCCTTGCTGACGTCCGCATGGCCCGCAGTCTCTCTTATCCTTGTTTTTCGTTTGATTTCCTTTGTAATCGGATCAGACAGTACTGTGTTTTTATTCAGACTTTGTATTTAGCATTCTGTAGAAGTTTGTGAGTTAGTGACACCAGATCTGGGTAGAGATGTATTTGAGCTTCCGCACTTGGTTTCAGTTATTTATGTTTTTGAGACTTCAACTTTTATATTAGTTGTCTCGTCTTTCTTTAGACTGTTGATGTTGTCAAGAGAGGTATTAAATTATTGACTTGCCTAACTCTATTAGTAGGCGCCAATCACGATTTCCCGAAGATGGAAAATTCGGTGTCGTGACAGGGAACAAGGGTGGCCTCATTTTAAGAATGGCCAAGGATGGACTCAAGCATGCAAGGGAAAAAACCATAAGTTTTTTGTCAAACCCATTGCCTCTAGTATTAAATAATTAGCAATGGGATAGAAATGGTTTATGTGTAATCTGACCCAAAAACCTTACGTATTAATGGGGAATCTAAATGTCTCTCGAAGGCTTGTCCTTTCATTAGGGATGTAACTGCAGTAATATGTATATTTTTTATAATAATTATATATATTATCCTTTCCATCAAAAAAAAAAAAAAAAAGCAGAGTCTGTGTTAATCTTACTATGTCGTTACATTAGTATTTAAAGTTTTTGGCACTTCATATAATCATATATACCCACTATTTAAGCCAGGCGAAAGTGCGACAAAATATCATCCTTACATAATTAATTGCTATTCGATCATAACTAGTATTAAAACCGCGCGAGTTGCCCGGATGATACTTTTGAAGCATTACTCTCAGCACTTTAAGTTGTATTCCTTTTTCCTTTGGTTCCATTTATTTAATGCTATTTCTTTTCTTCTTTGTCCAAATCTCTTTTTTAAAAAAAGTTCAGGTCAATATACTTTTATTAATTATTCTTTTTTACTTTATTATGAAATTAAAAATAAAGATAATAAAAGAATAAAGACTAAAATAAGCACTCAACTACAAATGAAACACGTGTTCCGCAATGTGGAGAGTAGAAATAAAGCATGCAAAACAAAATCTAGTTTAAAAATAATTCAAATCCTTTATGTTGTCTTTAAAAATTGCCAAGTGACTTCATTTTTAACTTGTCACTTGGACATTAATATTATAGATAGAATAAAATTGATTCACTCTTGACCTTGAAATTTTAGTCACTAATTTTCCTTAACCAATGCACAAGGAAGTTCTGAAACTAATAATGGTGTTATTTCTAAACTGTGATTTTGTAAATAGATCTCTAACCATTAATTCTTCTAGTTAGGAATATCTGAAACTAATAATAGTGTGCCAATAATAATAGTGTCAAATTGCAGGGTGTGTGATAAAAATAGGTGTAAAAAAAGGTTATATCATGGGCATTTGTAGATAGAATTGATAATTGGTTTCTTTTGTCACGACCCAAAATCCACTAAGGGTCGGGTGGGCGCCGGACACCTCTGTCAGCGCCAGCCAACTAGATTATTCAAATTAATTTCCTCTTTTTAATATACCTTTGAAAATCTAAGGTTTTTCTGTCCATTATTCATAAATAAAAAGTTTCACACTGATTCAAATTTAGAATAGTAACAATTTAGTACAAATCCATTGAAACCACCCATCCCAGAAACCCGGCTGTCACAAGTACGATGAGCAAACTACCGATAAGGAAGAGAAAATACAACATCTGTCCGAAATACAGTGGACAGGGAATTTAATAATAAAATTGGCTGGGAAAGGAACTACACTGGCTGCGGGTCGTTCCCGAACAATGCAGCGTCCCTAGTCCCTCAGGAGTTATCCATGCTGCTACGCTCGAGGCAGGCTACTACGAAGTGTTGTATACCTGTGCAACAAAAATCACAGAAGGTTGTATGAGTAACGTACTCACGTTGTACTAAGTGAGTATCTCCGCCTCAATCCCGAGGGGTTAGAGACGAGATGGCCAACTTGCCGACCTCACTAGAAGGTCAATTAGCATATTCTGATTTAAGTGCGAGAATAATCGATGGTATTTATTATAACGTTCTTATTGTGTAAAGCAAGAAAACATGGTAAACACCGTTCAACAATAAAATTCCAAGGGTCTTCTAAAGTCTGTTCCTTTATTGTCTTATTATGTTTATATCAAGCCACGTAGGGCACGATTCACATTTAGGAAAACATTTTTTCGAAGTAACAAGATTGACATGCGCATAATTGTCACCTCGCCGAGGTCGACGGCCCGCTCCAACAGGATATTAGGATATTTGGGAGGTCTGTCACTGCCGTGTAGTGAGCTTAATGGGTCGTAGGCGGCAATGCGTTCCGAACGTTGAGATTTGTGGCACATGGCATATTCTCACCGTCATGTCTAAAGTGTCGGGTGTTGGCTGTTTTTCCTATATTAGTCAATAGGACTAGTATCCTTGCCTCTGGGCTGCGTAAATCATCTTTATGCGATGCGAGGTGCACATCATAAAAATAGCATGCTAATTCATGACCATAAGATATCTTATCTGGGGAAGAAAGTTTATTTCAAATAAAATGTTCGCATTGCCTTTAATTTCATTTAAGAACCTGAGGGAAGTTTAATCCTTTTAGGAAAATAGGCTACTACTAATTCAATGTGAGTATTTTAAATACCTTATTCAAGGACTATCCATGGGATTCACATATATATCGCTTACGTATCATAACATGCTTTTTGGCCCTACTTCCCCGGAACAATTTAATTCTCTCCTCTTTTTTTT
>NW_017677694.1:1130-13118 GCF_001879085.1 Nicotiana attenuata
TGAAAGACCATCAGAGGCTTTGGGAAACTTGGGCCTAATTGCAGGCTCTCTATAGAATAGCTTCTTGATTTTTATTTTTACTTATTTAATTCATTTATTGGCATGTAATAATTTGTAAACAGATATTTGGAGTATTTAGTAAAAGGGTGGGTAGATGTATACTTTGTGGGGTAACATGGGTAGAAATCCTGCTCTTAGGGTTTATTTTCAAATCTGCCTGCTTCACTCAATAGAAAACATGTCAATAGGGTTTTTATTCTTGTTGAATCTGATTGCTTTTTGCATAATAGAATCATGCCTATAGGATTCCACTTTTAATTTCATTTGCATCATAATAGAGAATCATGCCTATAGGATTCCACTTCTAATTTCATTTGCATCAAATAGAAATCATGCCTGTAAAGACTTCACTTTTAATGCCGTTTGCATCAGATAGAATCCATGTTCATAAAATTCTGCAATTTAGGTTTCAACCATCATGTCTTAAATCAATTCAAATATAGATACCATGTCTATAGGGCCTAATTCCGATTTAGTTCTAATAAGTCTTTCATATGTTACCGCCAGTTGACTAAAACCTGTAACGTGCCTAGATACCATGCCTGTAGGGATTTCCATTTGCAATTACGTCTGGTAATCTAATTAGCCTAATAAGTCAATTTCATTTCGCCTAGTTTACTTCTTAAAACTGGTCTTATTAAGCGATGACATTTCCTGAAAATAGTTCTTTCAAAATTGCTTTAATCTCATTAGATATCCTGCCTACATGTATTAAAAGGGTCTATTTCGAAAACTTGTTTGTTTCTGCATTAATATAGACACAGTACTGCATATTGGCAAGCCTTAGGGCATTTTCAAAACCTGCAATTCCTTGAAGTTGTTTCCATCGTTCAACGTTTCTGATTCTAATAAGCTGTTAAAAAGGATTCCTTAGGCAACTACTAGGTTATAACTTCTGGATCTAAAAGTGGTCTATTTCTGCATAATCACTTGGAAATCCTGCTTTAGAATTTTGATTAATGAAGACCTTAATTGTGCTTGAGATGTGCTGTTTGTATGTATGTTTGAGGAGGAAACTATGAGCCTCTTAATTTCTCCCATTATGTGAAAGTCCTAAATGCTTTTTGATTACCGCCTTAGATTTTTTCCTTTAAAACCTTAGTGGTACGTCTAGAACCACCTATAGGTAAAGGTACTAACTCCCTCCGGGACCGTTAAGAAGGGACGGGTAGCAGCACGCAATAGGTATCAGTGACCAAACACTCGCTTTGCATGACCAATAAGGGGATGGGAAGGGTAGACATGGGATATGATGACTACGCGTTAATGTCACGTGTAGCCCCTCATTGAGGAGTGTCTACCGGACATTGCGTGGGGTAATCCTATAGGATAAACAACCTAGGACCCCTCCTTACCCCAAACCCTCTCCCCGTTTTAAAACTTTGTTTTGTTTTTTTTTATAATTTGTCCAAACTTCTATTTCACTACTTGAATTGTTCAATGTGCTTTACAAACAACTTATCTGATTCAACTATTTGTATGGACTAATTTGTGAATATAAGTTCGGCCGGGACCCACAGTTGTGGACCAAGAGGGGTGCCTAACACCTTCCCCTCGACGTTACTTCGAGCCCTTACCCTAATCTCTGGTAATGCGAACCAACCCAAAAGTTAACTACTCTAGGTGCCCTAACGTACCTTAATACGTTAGGTGGAGACTTTTCAAACACCCAATTCCCAAAAGGAAATGAGTCATCACACCCCGTGAATGTCGAAGACCCGGCCTCCTCCTCGCAAGGAAAAAGGGGGGGCGCGACAGCATGGCGACTCTGCTGGGGATATCTTTAGGCTCTTACTATAACGAACTTATGAATTAGACCAAGCATGCTGTATCCCGTACCCTTCTCCCTTGTTTGGATTTGACTGTCTATTTTGAGCATTTATGATTCCTTTATTATTCGGAAAACTGACTTGTCTCTTTGTTTTAATTTTTCTGTAACTGTCTTTTCAATTATTTAAATGCTGTATTTATTTTCCCTATGTGAAAATACTTGCCTACATGTTATTAACTGCTGCATAAATCATGCTCCACATCATATTCCACTCGTGAGTCTCAAATCCTATAGCAACGCTTTAATGAGTGGTTGCGCCCTTCCTATTTACTACCCTTAAATTCGGAAAGTCTTATTTGCTGTAAAACCCGTCGATCAGCGGTGCAGTCGACGGTTCCGTGCCTTCCCCCTCAAGTTGTCCGCTTGAGGGTACCAGTCTAAAACCCCATAGAAACCTTACTTTGTTTAAATTGTGCATGCATCATGGTCAAACCTAGTCGGGTCAGTTATGTCGTCCACATAATGATCCTTTAAGACAAGCCTTGTCCAAAGTCTGCCGGGATTTCCATAATCCCAACGGATGCAACCACGTTCTGTGAATTGATTTTGGAGAACTAAATGATAATATGCGGATCATAGATGTATAAATAGTCAAATCCGGTGGGGGTAAGGCCTAACCCTTTGTTTTGCAGAAAATGAGGCACGCAGATTCGATATGGTTAGGAATATCTCTCCATTGTTGCTAGATTGGTGGGAAGATCTCTCTTCAAGTGACAAGAAGCATGTGAAAAAGTACCTGGGCAACTTGCCATCCCTGCTAGATATTGAACCAAACAACAAATTGATCGAGGCTGCCACCCTATTCTGGGATAGTGAAAGAGCGGTGTTCTATTTCGGTGACATTGAAATGACACCGCTTATAGAGGAAATAGGAGGGCTCGCAGGTTTAACTTGGGACAGTCCTGGGCTTTTGGTGCCAGAAAATCGTACAGGCAGGGGATTTTGAAGATGATGGGGCTAAAAAAGAATGTCGACCTAGTGTGCCTAAAAGACTCCTACACACCTTTCGAATATCTCTATGAAAGGTATGGCCATAACAAGTCTTTCCGCACTTACCATGATGAGATCGCCCTCATTTCACGGGGTGACATCCACCGCAGAGTGTTTGTGTTCATCGTGTGCTTTCTGGGGATAATAGTGTTCCCAATGAAAAAGGGAAGAATCCACACTAGGTTGTCCATGGTCGCCAGAACTTTGTTGGAGGGGATTAATGGACAGACCTATACCATAGTCCCCATGATCATAGCTGATATCTACAGGGCCCTGGAACGCTGTCAAAGAGGGGTCAAGCATTTCGAAGGTTGTAACTTATTGCTGCAGTTATGGTTGTTGGAGCATCTCCAAAAGGGTCGCTATCGCCAAGAATTTCCGCGAAGGGCTTGGAACGACCAATTGCTTTCCATCACCATAAATAGATGACCTATATTCCGGAAAGATTTGCTCAGCCGGAAGGTGCCAGCGAATGGGTAGAGTTATTCGACAGACTGACCGAGGAACAGGTGTAGTGGATGGTTGAATGGTTTCCAACGGACGAGTTTATTATCAAGTCCAGGGATGCTCCGCATTTAGTGTTGATCGGGTTGAGAGGGAAATATCCATATGTCCCTATGCGAGTGATGAGGCAAGCGGGCAGGAAACAGGTGGTACCAAGGGTCGTCAAGATGAGCCACTTCAGGGCAGACTTTCAAGACGACGATGTTCCTTACAAGTGCCAAGCTCAACATATGTGGCACTGCAAGATCATCGTGGAGAAAAACACCATCGAGCCGGACAGGTATCACGTAAGGTACGAGCCTCTCTACCCAGCAACGTTGGAAGACAATCTGAAAGGAATGGTAACACCAGGGACTGGTCGAGGAAACAGAATCATAGATGAGGAAGCTGAAACCCAAGTCAAGTACAACAGGCTGCGCAAAAGGGTTCACGACTCTGAAAATGAGCACCGGAAATACATGAGAAGAACGCAAGGTTGATTGAGGAATGGAAAGAGATGGCGGTCACTTCCAATAGGAAACTGGAATACCTGGAGCGAGGAATAGTAGAGCTAGAGGGAAAAGTCATAAAGAGGATCGAAAACTGCCAGAATGCTGAGGGAGCTGAGGGAGGACATCTGGCCCGAGCCTATCTGCTGCTTGGACTGCGCGAGCTGGGGGATCTATATGACGGGGTCCGGAAGATTGAATCTGGGGAAGGTCCTTCTGGGACCAAATAGATTAGGATTATTTGCTTTCCTTAAAATGTAATAAGGCCAAGTGCCAGTAGCTACTTGTTTTACTATTATGTCAGTGTCGTTTTTGGATTCGTCTACTTTTATGTTATGGAATGAGGCATTTATTGGCATTTGAAGTTCTCCAAATTTATTTTTCGCTAGGCCTACCTCGGGCACAACGAGGCTCCCAAATTAGGATACGAGTTTATATTTCGCAATATGTGTTTAAATACTGCAAACATTTGAGAATCCCCACTAACTCGTTACCTTTTGTTTTGTTTATTTTATTGTTATTCCCATCCCCATAGTTTGGTTCATCCATACTGGCATCATCAGCATATCATACCAGATCTAGAGGCCCTCCACCTCCTCCTCCTCCAAGCAACACAAAAAGTAGAGGGGAAGCAAAGATGGACGATTTAAGTGGAATCCGAAAGGAAAACATTGAGAACGCAGAGACTTTCGACGGCCGCAGTACTCCGGCCCCAAATGACCTGGTTTTGAGACTTGAACAAAGGATACTAGAACTGCAAGGAGAACTTGAGTAGGTTCGCAATTTGGCAAATTTTTCACTAACCCTCAATGTCCCTGATATCCACCAACAGAGCGCAAAGAACCCAACACCTCCCCAAAACACACAAAACCAACAGCCACAAAATCCTACCGCACCAAATCAATACGCAACTCCACCCCAAAACATCAATCCACTGCTAGTACCAACACCACCACAACAACATCACCAACCAATTCAGTACCCGCCAGTTACCACTTACCACACTCCCCAAAATACACCACCACTTGTTCCCGATCCACAAAACTTCACCAATGACCACCACTATACCCAAGTTCCTGGCACCCATCAGAGCAATCCCATATACGTGGAAACTATACCACATTCTACCCAACCAATTTCCTGTACACCAGAAACCACCGAAAGGGACCTGCTCATTAAGAACATGGCTGAAGAGCTTAAAAAGCCGAGTTCAGGGTGTTGAAGGCGATAGAGGGATTGAGGGTTTGAACTATGAGGATCTGTGCATACTGCCCGATGTGGAGTTGCCAGAAGGATACAAGCCACCCAAGTTCGAAATGTTCGATGGTACAGGTGATCCCAGGGTTCATCTCAGAACTTATTGTGGCACACTTGTCGGGGTCGGGAAAGATGAAAAGATCCGAATGAAGCTCTTTATGAGGAGCCTTACTGGGGATGCGCTGTCTTGGTATATCATCCAAAATCCCAAGAAATGGTCAAATTGGGTAAGCATGGCGTCAGATTTCATGGACCGGTTCAGGTTCAACACAGAGAATGCACCGGATGTCTTCTACATTCAGAATCTCAAAAAGAAACCCATTGAAACCTTCCGTGAATATGCTACCCGCTGGAGGTCGGAAGCCGCCGAGGTCAGGCCCGCTTTGGATGAAGAACAGATGAACAAATTCTTCGTTAGGGCACAGGACCCGCAATATTATGAGAGGCTGATGGTTATCAAAAATTACAAATTCTCTGACATCATCAAGCTCGGAGAAAGGATTGAAGAAGGGATCAAGAGCAGAATGGTAACAAACTTCGAGGCTTTGCAAGCCACAAATAAAGCACTACAGTCAGGTGGCATATCGAAGAAGAGGGATGTTGGGGCAGTAATGGTAGCCCAGGGCCCAAAATCCCCACTCGTCTACCAAACACCTCCACCCACATACCAAACACCTCCACCCACATACCAAGCACCACCACCCACATATCAACCTTCATCCCCCAGATACTCCCAACTAGCCTCTGTCCATCACACATATAACTCCCAACCATCCCACTTCCAATCACCACCAACTCGCCAAAATTACCCCAAGACCAAGACCCAACTTCGATCGCAAGCCACCCAGACAATACACCGCCATTGCTGAACCCATCGACCAATTGTATGAAAGATTAAAGGCTGTAGGTTACGTCACTCCCATTCCCGCTGTGGCACTAGAAAATCCATCCCAATGGGTCAATCCGAACAAAACCTATGCATACCACTCCGGTATGAAAGAACACACCACTGCTGAATGCCGAACCTTGAAGGATAAGATCCAGACACTCATTGACAACAAGGTCATACAAGCAAAGGAAGCCTCACCTAATGTACGCAACAATCCTCTCCCTGATCACAGAAGTGATGGTATACATGTGATAGAAACAAATGAAGAATGGGACCCTGAAGGGTCGATCGAGCTTATTCGAGAAGGCGATGACCCTAAGGTCGCAGTCACACTCACTCCTATCGTGGTTCAGACTCAGGCACCGATCGAGGTTGAGGTAACTACATTAGATCCATTTGAGGTAGAAGTGGCTCCGCCCGCAGCCACCCCCACTCAATTCGAAGTAGAAGTGGTCACACCCTTCACTGTGACAGTATCAACCACACCCCGATTCAGCTCAAAAGCAATACCCTGGGATTATGTCGCTGAGGCTCGGCAGAATGTGAAGGCCAAGGTAGAGGAATCTGACGTGGCACAGGGAATGACTAGGACCGGAAGAGTCTATACGCCTAAACACCTAGGAGGTTCAAGTAAGGAAGCCACTGCTAGGAAACCTATAATTGAGACTGGTCCAGATGACCTGTGGAGAAAAGTACAGGCGAAAGAGTGTTGTTGATCACCTGAACAAAGTCCCCGCTCAGATATCTATCCTGTCATTTTTGCAGAACTCTAAGTCACACAAGAACACCTTAATGAAAGTGTTGAGCGAGGCCTACGTACCCAGTAATATCACCGGCAGAGAAATGGCCAATATGGTCGTACAAGTACTAGAAAGCCATAAGATCATCTTCAACGAGGACGAGCTGCCACCCGAGGGACGGAATCACAATCGAGCATTGCATGTCACGGTACAATTTGAAGACAAGTTCATTGCCAGGGCCCTGGTTGATGGAGGTTCTAGTCTGAATATTTGTCCACTGGATACCCTAAAAAGGTTGGACAAGGGTTTCCATGAAATACGGACCGGAAGCATGAATGTGAAGGCTTTTGATGGGTCCCAGAGGGCCACGATCAGGGAGATCAACCTTTGTTTGCAGATGGGGCCAACTTGGTTCGACGTTGAATTCCAAGTGCTTGACATACCAGCCTCATATAATCTTTTGTTGGGCCACCCATGGATCCATTCTGCTGGAGCCGTGCCCTCCACACTACATCAAGCCGTAAAATTTGAATGGAATTGTCAGGAGGTAATCATTCACGAAGACGGGAGTAACCCCATCTATACCAGTCAGACCATTCCGGCCATTGGACATAAAAGAAGGCTAGGAGGGGAAACCTATCATCACATCGAACGGGTCAATGTTGTCGAAAAGGACAAGTGGTGGAGTAACAAGATAGAAAGCATATTAGCATGGTCAGGATATGAACCCGGTAAGGGATTGGGAAAGAACCTCCAAGGCATCACCAAACCAATACAGGTGAAGAATCATGGTACCACCTTTGGGCTCGGATACCAGTACACAAGGCAAGAATACAGGAATTGGTCGCCTCCATGGCGTGGACCATATTACCCTCTTGACCAACCGATACCCCGTTTGGAACAAGCTTTCCATCAGGTAGACACAATATGGGGAACTGCTGAAGAAGAAGCACTAGCTGGGCTGAAGGATCTGTTCTTGGAAGATGAGGATATGGACTGCAGTGCCATAATTGAGGAGGAGGAGGAGGAAGAAGGCCTCTCCATTCAGACCGTGGCAAAAGGAGTTGTTCTCAGAAACTGGACTGCCACACCATCCCGAGCCCGCCGAGTCCCTGGGTAGCTTGGCAGAATTTATAGTTGTTCTAGGCATTTAAATTTTCCAGCAATTTTGTTTTAAGATTTCTCGTTTTAAATAAATGCTCGATCCACCGAGCCAAGCTTTTGTTTGAACAATTTTCTCAGTTTAATCAAACGTATCTATCCTTTATCATTATTCATTACTATTTTTTATACTTTTCCCTTCTACAGTGTTATTATTACTTTTCCTGATGAACCTGTGACTGTGACATGTAATGAGGCAACGCAATATGAGAATAGTGACTCAGAGGAAGAAGATGAGATACCCGAGGAAATTGTCAGGGAAGTTGAGAATTTTGAGAACAAGCCTAAGTCCAACCTGGACGAAACAGAAGCAGTAAATTTGGGAGACGCCGAGACCGTCAAAGAGACCCGCATCAGCATTCACTTGTCGCCAACAGAGAAGGAAGAATACATCCGTTTTCTAAGGGAATACGAGGATATCTTTGCATGGTCGTATGACGATATGACCGGTTTGAGCACGTTTATAGTAGCTCACAAGTTGCCTACCAATCCCATGTGTCCGCCAGTCAAGCAGAAACTCAGAAAATTCAAACCAGACATGAGTTTGAAGATCAAGGAGGAAGTTACCAAGCAGATCAAAGCCGAGGTTCTCAGGGTGGTTGAGTACCCAACATGGTTAGCTAATATTTTGCCAGTTCCAAAGAAAGATGGGAAGGTCCGAGTATGCGTTGATTATATGGATTTATACAGAGCAAGTCCCAAAGACGACTTCTCGCTGCCAAATATACACATCCTGGTCGATAACTGCGCCAAGCATGAACTCCAATCCTTTGTAGATTGCTTCGCAGGTTATCACCAGATCTGGATGGATGAAGAAGATGCCGAGAAGACAGCTTTTATTACGCCTTGGGGTGTATACTGCTACAAGATGATGACATTCGGTCTAAAGAATGCTGGGGCTACTTACATGAGAGCCATGACAACCATCTTCCATGATATGATACACAGAGAAATAGAGGTATATGTGGACGACGTCATTATCAAATCCAAGAGAGCCGCAGATCACATAGCAGACTTGAGGAAATTCTTCGATAGGCTTAGGAGGTACAATTTGAAGTTGAACCCCGCAAAGTGTGCATTCGGGGTTCCTGCAGGAAAGTTATAAGGATTTATTGTCATACACCGAGAGATCGAGCTAGATCCAACTAAAGTCAAAGCAATTCAGGAGTTACCACCGCCCAAAAGCAAAAAGGACGTGATGAGCTTCTTGGGACGACTGAACTACATCAGTCGATTCATAGCATAGTCCATCGTAATATGTGAACCCATCTTCAAGATGCTGAGGAAGGATGCCGAGACGAGTTGCACCGAGGATTGTTAGAAAGCTTTTGACAAAATCAAGTAATACTTGTCCACACCGCCAGTACTGGTCCCGCCATAACCAGGGCGACCTTTGCTACTCTATCTATCTGTACTAGATGGAGCCTTCGGATGTATTTTAGGACAACATGACGAGACAGGAAGGAAGGAGCAAGCCATATATTACCTGAGTAAGAAATTCACACCTTATGAAGCACAGTATTCTCTGCTTGAACGCACCTGTTGTGCTTTGACCTGGACAGCCCAGAAGTTGAGGCATTATTTTTGTGCCTACACTACATACCTCATATCCAGGATGGATCCTCTGAAGTACATATTTCAGAAGCCCATGCCTACGGGAAAGTTGGCTAAATGGCAGATACTGCTAAGTGAGTTCGACATCATCTACGTAACTCAAAAGGCAGTCAAGGGACAAGCATTGGAAGATCACCTCGCTGAAAATCCGATGGGAGGAGAATACAAACCCTTGAAAACGTATTTTCCTGATGAAGAAGTATCATTCGTAGGAGAAGACATTACGGAAGCATATGATGGTTGGAGGATGTTCTTTGATGGAGCTGCGAATTTCAAAGGAGTAGGCATTGGAGCAGTCTTGGTATCAGAAACGGGTCAGCATTATCCCGTATCTGCTAAACTCAGATTTCCTTGCACCAACAACATGGCAGAATATGAGGCCTGCATACTAGGGCTCAACATGGCATTCGACACGAACATTCAGGAGTTGTTGGTAATCGGCGATTCAGACTTGCTTGTGCACCAGGTACAACGAGAATGGGCTACCAAGAATTCCAAGATATTGCCATATCTGCACCATGTGAAGGAATTGAAAAGGAGGTTCACGAAGATAGAATTCCGACATGTGCCTAGAATTCAGAATGAGTTCGCCGACGCATTAGCCACTTTGTCATCAATGATGCAACATCCAAATAAGAAATATATTGATCCCATTCCGGTGAGGATCCATAATCAGCCGACATATTGTGCCCATGTCGAGGAAGAAGCAGATGGAAAGCCTTGGTTCCATGACATCAAGGAGTACTTATCAAAAGGAGAATACCCGAAGCATGCAAACCACATTTAGAAACGCACGCTCCAGAGATTGTCAAATCACTTCCTCCATAGCGGAGGAAACTTGTACAGAAGAACTCCGGATCTGGGTTTGCTAAGGTGTGTCGATGCAAAGAAGCTTCCAAGCTACTTGAGGATGTGCATGCTGGGACATGTGGTCCGCACATGAATGGTTTCGTTCTGGCCAAGAAGATACTCAGGGCAGGTTACTTTTGGATGACCATGGAGACGGATTGTATTCAGTATGTCCGCAAATGCTTTCAATGTCAGGTGCATGCCGACATGATAAAGGTGCCGCCAAACAAGCTCAATGCAACAAGCTCAACTTGGCCATTCGCCGCCTGGGGAATGGGTGTTATTGGTCCGATCGAGCCCACTGCTTCAAACGGACACCGGTTCATTCTAGTAGCCATTGATTACTTCACAAAATGGGTAGAAGCTGCATCTTACAGAGCCGTAACCAAGAAAGTCGTCGCAGATTTTGTTAAGGATCGTATTGTCTGCCGATTCGGAGTTCCTGAGTCCATTATAACTGACAACACCGCCAACCTCAACAGTGACCTGATGAAAGCTATATGTGAAACTTTCAAAATCAAGCACAAGAATTCCACCGCCTACAGACCACTGATGAATAGAGCCGTAGAAGCCGCTAACAAAAACATTAAGAAGATACTAAGGAAAATGGTAGAGAATCACAAGCAGTGGCATGAGAAGTTACCCTTGCTCTGTTTGGGTACCACACCACAGTTCGCACGTCAACCGGGGCAACCCCCTACATGATGGTTTATGGTACCGAGGCAGTCATCCCAGCCGAGGTAGAGATTCCTTCCCTAAGAGTCACATAAGAAGCTGAACTCAGCGATGTGGAATGGATAAGGAGCCGCTATGAGCAATTGGCCCTTATCGATGGAAAGAGAATGAACGCAGTATGCCACGACCAACTATATCAGAATAGAATGTCAGAGCTTTCAACAAAAGGGTCAAACCAAGACAGTTCGCACCAGGGCAGCTGGTATTGTGAGCACGTGATTTTTGCCACGCTTAAATTACTCCTATAAATTCCTTAGAATTAGGATTTTTCTTTATCATTTGAATTAATTGCATGATTTTGTGCCTTGTTTGCATTTTTGTGCATTTTAGTTGCCATAATTCACAAAAAAAAAAGTACAAAAATAGTACATTTGCATTTAGAATTCGATTTTATATTTTTAGTCAATTAACATTACTAAAATAAGAGAAAAATAACAAAAATAGTATTTTTACAATTTCACATTTTACATTTTACATTTTTAATCTAGTTTCCTCTTAAATTAGGAATTAGTTAATTAGTATCATCTTAGATTTAATTTGGGTCTTTTATTTTACATAATAAAATCAGAAAATTCAAAAATAATAAGTAAAATACAAAAATAAATACAAAAGGAAAAAAGAAAAGAGTAAAAAAGAATGGTCTTGATAAAAGATCAAATTTTGGGCCAAAATCCAATTCTAGTCCAGAAGTCACCTAAAACCGGACCAAATCACAAGCCCAATCCTAAAAATACCCGGTCCAAGCCCCCTTCAGCAAAACGATGCCGTTTTGGCGTCAGTTAATCTCGTCCATCCATGCCCCATGATCAGACGGTCCATATCCATTCAAGATATTACATAAAAATGTAATAAATTTCCCTACAATTCTAG
>NW_017677694.1:13535-28108 GCF_001879085.1 Nicotiana attenuata
TGAATCCTCTCCCTCTCCTTTTTTCAAAGCTCCAAACATCACTCCTCAAATCCAAGCCAAACTCTTCGAATTTCAAATCGAAAATCCGGACCAAAACACTAAATCACCCAAAGTCAACCAAAATCACACCATAGACTCCCCTCACCTCCTTCTTTCTAAATCCCAAGTTGGTTTTGTTCGAATCTAACCGCAACTGTTCGAATTTTAAATCTAGGATGCGAAGCTTTCAACCCGTTTTAGGAATTTCAAGCGTTCTGTTGGATTTTAATTTATGTTATATGTCTATTTTGGAAAAATTAAACATATAACATTAATTGAAAATCAAATTCGAAGTCAGTCCAGTCAAAGACTAAAATCAGTAAGTTTCTCAACTCCTTTCTTTTTTTTATGCAATTGTTTGCTTTTGCTTTCAATTTGAGTTGAATTCCAATAATTGCTTCATGTTTGCTTAATTTTAATTTTTTTTTGTTAGTTTAATTCTGAGGGGTTCGAATTGTAGTGTAGTTAGATTCTCTTTTAGTTTTATTTTTGATTCAGTTATGTGTTTGGCATGTTCTGATAAACACATGAGTATTAGTTTTGCAATTTGATTTGGTTTCCCGTTAGATTTTAGTTTCAAATCTGTTTTGGGTATTGTTTGATTTTGTTTGATTGAATGAATATTTTTGTTAGTTTAATTAGTTTAGTTTTGAATGTTCAGTGTTCAAGTTAATTAGGCTTAGGGTTTAGATATAGCTGATTTAGACTCACTAGGATTAACTATAGTTAAATTTTAACTAAAGTAAAGGGGTTCGGTTGGGTTAGTAATTTCAGGGGCAATCAAGGGTAGTTTAGGCATCCAAAATGGGCTGGTTTGTTAAGGGCCAGTAATTTCAAAACAAAAACAAGGGTAGTATAGGTATTCCGTAGGTAGAAAACAAGGCTAGAACACCCTAGGGCCTTCTAAAAGGGGGCCTTAGTGTAAGTTTCTGCATTTTTAATCCAGTAACTTGGGCAACAAGCCATAAAATTAGGGATTAAAGTACAATTTCTGAAAATGAAAAGGGGGGAAAATTAGTAAAAATTTCTAGAACCTTCTGCCCCTTTTTTATGCCTATAAAAGGCATGTCTAGTGCCTTGGATTACAAGTTTTAGAGGTCTGAAAATTCCAAAATCCCTTCCAGCTTTAACTTCCCTTAAAAGATCCCCTTCCTCAAGTCTGAAACTCAAATTTGAACCTCAACACTCAAGAGGTTCAAATCTGAAATCATATAGCTGTAGAAACCTTCATTTTTAGATCAAAAATTTCCAGAAAAACCAAAAAAAACTAGCAAAACTCCAAAAAACCCGAAAATAGTGTTCTATTGAAGTACTTAGGTTAATTTCAAGTTATAGTGGTTAATTTGCATCTTTAGCTTGGGGTTTGATTGCTAAAGTTGTTCTGAAATTTCCTGGGTTAATCTCAAGTGTGTTTGAGTTTAATTAAGGCTGTTTTGGGTCATTTTACTGGATGCTATCCATTTGTTTTCACTCCTGAGTCGTAGTGACATAATTTTGGCTTTCGAGTGATTTCCTGGCTGTGTTGCTGTTGATTTATCATTGGTGACTGCTCACTGCCGCTGCTGATCCTATTTTCCTCTTCCTTTTGTCTTAATTCCAGGTACATGTTCTGAAACTTCGTGTAGATTACCAGCTGAGAAAATGAAATGAAGTGCAGTTTCATTTGTTGCTAATTGTTCTGATAGTTCCACTGTCGTTTAAATAGCATTTTGCTGTAGTTTTGCAGTAATTTTGTTCTCATTTTACATTTCTAAACTGGACTGTACGCTATATATATATATATATATATATTTACGATTGTATTCGTTGTTTGACTTGGATAGAACTTGTAAGTTGATGAGTGGACAGACTAGGACTGCTTCTAGACCTTTAGGTTTGTTCATGAGTTAATGTCCATGTATAGATTGTTAGACTGTTGAAATTATGATCCGTTGTTAGCCTTGATAATTCCATGTGTAATTAATCCTTAGGCATTTGAACTGAACTTGGTAATTCCATGTGTGATCTGAAGTTGAAGGTTTAAACTGTGTCTTGTAAATCAATTGCGCATTATCTAGTTGATAATTAGATTACAGGTTTTCTATTAATCCACTTTCAGCATTTATATTGTAACTGTTAGGTTAATTAAAACCCAGGAAATATTAAAATGATGTTAACTTTCCACATCTAGAAGGATAGACATTAACAGGTGAACCCAGTGAATTATAAGTCACATTCAAATCAGCAATTTGTTTGACACGATTATGCATGTGTTAGCAGACTTTGGGCTCACTATGAGCCCACTCCTGTTCGTGTCCATAACTGTGGTCAAATCATGGGCCAACCTCTCAGAGGCCCAACGTAGGCAGGGTATCTATTCGGATTTTGCAAAACGGATGGTTTACAAGCTTGGGCCAAAGTTTCAAGGCCCAAAAAATTTGTTATAAGTCAAAACCTTTTAAAGATTATATAGGAATATGGGGATTAATTCGCAAATATAAGTTTGGGTCTCGAATTAGGTGGCGGGTTCAAACTAAGAGGGTCCTCCCTTTTGTTTGAATTCGGACTTGAACTTGAGACCCGAATTTATAAATGCAAATTAATTAGGCCCTTCTAGAGACAAAATAAATAGAAAATCATAGGTCACTTTAGTTTGGCCTTTAAATAATAAAGTGAGATGAGCCTCGCCAAACAAAACACACAAATTGCGGGGCCCTCATTAAATGCTTATATCAAAATATTTAGAATCCGGGCGTGCCGTTTAGTGAATTTCGCGGCCTCCCGCAAAGTTAATAACCCGTTAGTCGCTTTAGGCACATTTTTAATAATTTTACCTTCTTAAATACGGGTGTGCATTTCATGCAACCCAAATCCAAATCCCAAAACGTTGAATAAGAATGTATCGAGGATCCGGGTGCATTTCATGTGACGTGATCCGAAAACACGTTTTAAAACGACAATCACTTTCTTCAAAAAATTTCAACTAAAAGCGGTTAAATAATTCTAAAATTGCACTATAGGATGACATGTATAAAAAATTATATTTTAGCCATTTATAATAATTTAAGCGACCGTACTAGAACCACGGGATCCGGGGGTGCCTAACACCTTCCCTCGGGTCAACAGAATTCCTTATTCAGAATTTCTGGTTCGCAGACTCCAAATGGGAAGTCGACAATTTTCCTCGATTTGGGATTCAAGCTAAACCGGTGACTTGGGACACCAAAAGCCAATCCTTTCCCAAGTGGCGACTCTAAGAATAAATAAATAATCCCATTTCGAATAATGTCACTTTAAATGGAAAAACTCCCTTATACATTATCCTTCGGGGTAGATGTGTAAAAAAGGAGGTGTGACAGCTCTGGCGACTCCGCTGGGGATACGAACCTAGAATTTCGATTCAGGGTTCAAGAATTCGAGCTTTGTATAATTGTTATATTTGGCTTTATCTTATTTTTCTACATGTTCCATACTATATGTGCTAAATGTTTTACCGCTTTGATATTTGTTGAATTGTATATATAAACTGTTACAAATCCCTTCCTCTCTCTGAATCTTCTACATCATGGAGAAGGGTGCACTTCGTGTAGCTTCTCTTCTGCTTGGAGTCTTTCCCTATTTAGAACGAGGTTTGGATAAGTTGCTAAGCCGGCGGAGCTTCTGTATCCCCGGTACGCTGCCTCCCCCTCGGCTCGAGTTGTCCGCTCGGGTAAGCCAGGTCTAGACCAATAAACCTAGGGTTTAAACCTAGAAGAACAAAACCTCATGCCGGATCCCTAGTAGGACGTTTGTTTGCATCATGTGCATTTGACTTAGGGGACTCAACATAGGGGTTGGGTCCGTCTAGGACAGGTGACCTGAAATGAATTGACCATCTTGATGCATCTTACGTGCTAATTGCGCATTTATTTGCTCGGTTTTGCATGTTGACCGGCTTGTCTAAATGAGTGAAAATTATGAAAATAAGCAGTGTTAGGATTAAGTAAGGGTGACCATTTGTTTTGAAAAACCCCAATGCCCAAATAGTACCGAAATACTGCCGGATTTTTGAAAAATGGGAAAAGGAAAATATTTGGAAAAATAGAAAGAAAATTGTTGTTCAAAATAGTTTTGACTATGGGAAATCTGCCCGAACTACGCTGGTTTGATTCTCACCGGACGTGAGATACGTAGGCAACCCTCGTCGGGTCCAACCACCCTTTTGCAAAAATAGCCAAAAAATGTCAAACTTTTAATTTTTGTCATAAATAAGTCGGGTGATGCCATTCTTGTCTAAAATAAGCCGAAGGTCCCTAAAAGGACGCCGGAAGGCCATTTTTGCAAGAACAGCCACCCTGAGTCATTTTTAAATGATTTGCGGGCACAGCCTTAAAATCTTCCCCTAGAAGTGCTGAAAGGCCGCATTTGCAAATCTAAGTCCTTGTTTTTTAAACAAAGAATTTTTGCACAAATAACCATTTTTTAAAATAAATCATTAAATTCCCCTAAATAAATGTGCAGGATGAATTCAAGTAACATCGAAACCTTCTCAGTCCTGAGCGAGATCCCCTTGAAACTCCATATGTGGTGGCATGATTTGGGAAAAGGAAGCAGAGATATTGTGGTCAAAAGTTTGGGCAGCCTCGTAGATTTATTGAACATCAAACCGAGGAAGGATATCATTGAGGCACTAATACCATTTGGGACCCGACCCGTAATGTATTCCGGTTTTCAGATTTTGAACTCACACCTACATTAGAAGAGATTGCGGGATACGCGGGTCTTAACGGGAACCTCCGAGGTAGATACCCATTGGCCCCACGACCGGTAACCCTTCATAGGTTCTTGGATTTTTTGAACATCAGCCGAGATATTCAAGACCCGCACCTGGCGGAAGGGTGTTGTACATTGCATTTCTTATATCACCGGTATGGTAACCCCAAAGGTTTCGAGGAACCCAACACAGGATTGACACATGCCGGAAATAAAGACAAATGGGAAGCCTGGCGGGGATTAGCCTTCATGGTAGCCTTTTTGGGAGTGGTGATTTGTCCGAGAAAAGATGGTCACATAGACCTCGGCCTAGTAGGGATGCTAGATGTTGCCATGAAAAAACCTACTAGCACAGTGGTTCCCCTGATTGTAGCAGAAATGTACCGAGCTTTGACCAAATGTCGGGAACAGGAACACCTCTATCACCGCACAGGCTATATGAACTACGGTTTAACCGGGTTGAGTTGTATTGCAGAATTCGAGACCCGGGTAACAGGTATTGAGTTCCCTGAGGGTACTGAGGCCTGGTCGTCATGTTTAAGATCCCTGACCGCAGATAAAGCTGAATAGGCTTATGGATGGCTTCCTGCTACTGAAGCTGTATACACATCAGCAGAGGTCTCTTATATTCTTTTGATGGGCATTCGAAGCATACAGCCTTATGCTCCTTATCGAGTTTTGCGACAACTTGGAAGATTCCAGACAGTGCACAATGATGAAGACCTGAGTGGCCAAGTCATCGAGTTAGGCCCGAAGGCTGCATTCCCTGAAGGCAGAATCCGAAAGATATGGAATGAGTGCAGGTACCTCGAGCCTAAGACTATAGTACAGGACCGAGCCAGAGGCGAGGTAGATCCCAAATACTCGGTCTGGTTTGGTAAAAGATTTCAAATTCCTGAGAGACCCGCCAAAAGGCCACATGTACAACAATTCACTAAAGAGGCCCAGGTGCAATGGGATTGGTTAGCCAAAGAAAAGGAGTACAGGGCCCGAAGGAGCATTGGAAAAACAGCTCCAGGATCTCCGGTTTGAAAACAGCTTGCAAGTCGCAGCCGATGAAGGTGATAAAAAGATATTGGCCTAGGAGAATGAAGCTCTCAAGGCCCAAATTCAACAAATGAAAATAGATGCTAGGAACCAAGAAAGAAGTCTATCCGACGAGAGATTGATAAAAAGGTTAAAGAAGCAAGTCCTGGACTGTCAGGAAGAATTGGAGAAATCCCAGGGGAACATGGCGAGACTTCGAGCACAATGGGAAAAGAAGAGTGCGGAAAGAGCCCAGTTTGTACAACAAATGAAGAGAAACTACGAGGGAACCATTGATAACATGAAAAGGAAAATGAATACTCTTGAAGAAAAGGCCGCTCGGCGGGACAAAGAATTTCGGGCCGAGAGGGAACAATGCTATGGATTAATCGCCGACATGGAAAAGGAAATGAAACTGTTACAAGACCTTCACTTTCAGGATTCTCAGGTGCTAGAGGCTCGTACCCAACAGATAAGTCGACTGCTCCAAGAAAAGGGCCAAATCAGGGAAAGAATCAAAAGCATTGCAAACTATATTGTTATGAAGTGTCAGGCTGGTGAACGGATGGGTCGTACCACTTTCTTTGCTTCAGTGATGATATTTGTTTGACAGGTCATGAATGATTTAGAGCAGTTGCAAAGGGGTCTTGCACGCAGGCCCGCGGCGATGCCGAATGATGCCCCGCGGGCCCCAGGGTTTGAAGCTTTGATGTATTCCTAGTTAATCGAGTCTGTATTTTTGTTTTTGAGTCTGTTTTGTATTTTCCTTTTGAGAAAAAGAAAAACAAATAGCTTAGTATCTCTTTTAATCGGCGTTTATTAATGAAAATTTGAAAAATCCTAAAAAGTATCTCTCTATTTTTGCATTTAATTTGCACGAACTACGCTCGGTCTGATTCATGCGGGGTCATGATACGTAGGCAATCTACATAGGATTCGACCATAACCGAATAAAAATAGAAAATAAGAGAGAAAATGCAAAAAGAGAGGGCGGAAAGAAACAATAGAAAAACAAAAAGGAAGTGGCACATAGAAATAAGGAAAAGCCGGGATGACGCATGCAACCAAGCAAAGGCATAATAGAACTGGTTAACTGCTTGGGTGCATTCATTCCCAAATGTGCGGTCGCTTATCTGTTAATGCTCTAACCTCTAACAAAGTTGTTGTTGATGAGTTCAGGGAAGTGGTTAAGTTGACTGGCATTCTGGCAACCCATCCCTACAGCACCCGCTCTAAGGATAAGTAAAACATGGTCAGCCAGGAATTAGAAGCAAGCATTGTCGACCCGTCTAGGGAGGAAGAAGTAGTGGACGTTAATTCAATGAAGGAGGAGATGTATAAACTGAAGCAACAAATGGCCGAGATGTACCAGGCCTGGTCAAAGGGACATCCACCACCAGCCTATCCTGCTAACCCCGCCTACATCCCACCACTAGCTCAGCCTCAAGATCCTCCCACAGTGAACTCATCTCCGGCTTTCCCTACTTACCAGCAGTACTACAGAACCACCTCTCAAACACCACCACCTCCACCACCCATACAAATCCCATGCCCTCCACCACCAACTACTCATGTGTTTGTAGCTCCCCCACCTGTCACATTACACAGGTCCTCTAGCGAACCTTTATTTCAAACCCATGATAACCAGTACTACCCGCCCGAAGCCACCTTCAAACCACCAGAACCATGCTCTTACACTTCCCGTCTTGATCTCTCAGCTGAAGAAGAAAAGCCTCCCAAAAACCCTGAGCAAGAGGAAATGATACGGAAGGTTAAGAGCTTAGAGCAGTCATTCAGAAATATGCAGGGTCTCGGAGGTCAAGTGAGTGTGGCCTACAAGGACCTGTGCCTGTTTCCCGATGTCCAGTTGCCAGCAGGATTCAAGTTACCCAAGTTTGACTTATATGATGGACATGGTGATCCGGTGGCCCATTTAAGGGGGTTCTGCAGCAAAATGAGAGGAGCTGGGGGAAGGGACGAGTTATTGATCGCTTAGTTCAGTCAGAGTCTAAGTGGAGCAGCCTTGGAGTGGTGCACACAACAGGATCATGCTCGATGGTACACTTGGGATGATTTGGCCCAAGCATTTGCATGTCATTTTCAGTATAATCTCGAAATTGTCCCGGACCGTCTGTCACTGACTAAAATTGAGAAGAAGCCCGGAGAAAGCTTCAGAGAGTACGGTTTCCGATGGAGAGAGCAGTCGGCCAGAGTTAATCTTCCGATGAAAGAGAGCGAGATGGTTGATTATTTCCTACAGGCTCTGGAACCCACCTATTATGGTCACTTGGTGTCGGCAGTAGGGAAAACTTTCAACGAGGTAGTGAAAATGGGAAGTATGGTGGAAGAAGGGCTTAAATCCAACAAGATTATGAGCTATTCGGCAATCAAAGCAACTACCCAGGCTATTCAGAGCGGCATTGGAGGGGTATTGGGAAAGAAAAATAAAGAAGATGTTGCAGTAGTGGAATCGAGAGCTTGGTCCAGGGGTCCATCACCATATTATCACTAACCTCGACCTCATCCCCAAACTTACTCACACACCTCATACGGCCCACCGTAACACTATTACCCACCTCCTGTCCCCAATTTCTCTGTCCACCACACCCAAACATACCCCCGAACTCCTACCCATGCGCAATGGCGCGCACCCACCCCACAAAATACTTACCCAGCTCAAAGCACCTACCCACCCCCGAGAACCAACAGAAACCCTGCTGGAACCGGTTTTCGACCTAACCCTGCATCTAAGAATGATAGGCTGCAGAAGAAGAAGACTTTCACTCCATTGGGTGAATCTTACACTAGCTTATACCACAGATTGATACAGTTGGGCATGTTAAGTCCAATTGAATCCAAATTGCCAAACCCTCCCCCAAGGAATCTGGACCACTCTGTGAGTTGCGAGTATTGCTCAGGTGCTCCGGGACATGACACAGAAAAATGCTGGCACTTGAAAACGGCCATCCAGGAGCTCATTGACACCCGCCGAATTGAAGTGCAAACCCCAGAAATGCCTAACATCACTCAAAATCCATTGCCAACCCATCACGAGACCCATATGATTGAGCTAGTACAAAAGGGAGAGCATAAGAAGCCTTCACAAACCGTAATGATGATCAGGGCTAGTGAAGACAGATCAAATGAGAAACCAACAAGGGGAAGAGCATCGATCAAGGTAGAAGAGACAGTTAGCAAACCAGTGGTGGTGGTAAAGAAGGAGCTTTTGAGCAGTGTTGCAGTTAAACAAGAACCAGCTAAAGTGGTAGTGTCGGGGGCAACTGTCAAGCTCGTTGTGATTGTAAAAGGGGCTCGCAAAGAGCCGGTTATCATCAAGCCAGTGACTCAGTTACTAGTAATCAGTGAAAAGGCCGTCCCATGGAACTACGACCGAGTGACAGTGACGTATAAGGGGAAGGAAGTTAAGGAAGAAGTCTGTGAAACCCATGGGCTGACTCGCTCAGGGAGATGCTTTGCTCCTGACGAGCTGAGAAAGGCTAAAATCACCAAAGATAATCCAGTACCAGTAAAGAAAGCCGTAACTGAAGAAGAGGCAGAAGAATTCTTGAAGAAGATGAAGGCATAAGATTATTCCATTGTAGAACAGTTAAGAAAGACCCCGGCACAGATCTCATTGCTATCATTATTGATTCACTCAGATGAGCACCGCCAGGCATTGATGAAAATTTTGAATGAAGCCCATGTTCCTGATAAAATTTCCGTGAACTATCTAGAGAAAATAGCAAACAAGATTTTCGAGGTCAACAGGGTTACATTTTCTGATGATGAGCTGCCTTTGGAAGGCACTGAGCATAATAGAGCACTCTACCTCACGGTGAAATGTGAAGACTCTATGGTCACCCGGGTGCTGATTGACAACGGGTCAAGTGCAAACATCTGCCCTCTCTCCACCCTGGAAAAGTTAAAGGTAGACAGTGAGAGAATCCACAAGAATAGTATTTGCGTGCGAGGATTTGATGGAGGAGGAAAGAACACAGTTGGGGTTATAGTGTTGGAACTGACGATAGGTCCAGTTTAATTTACTATGGAGTTCCAGGTGCTCGACGTGGCCGTCTCTTACAATCTCCTATTAGGCCGACCCTGGATCCATGCAGCAAAAGCAGTGTCATCTACCTTGCACCAGATGGTTAAATTCGAGTGGGACAGGCAAGAAATTGTGGTGCATGGGGAAGATAGTTCGTGTACTCTAGGTGGTGCCATTGTGCCTTTCATAGAAGCTGAGGACGACAAAGGTCCATGGGTTTATCAAGTCTTTGATACGGTATCGGTTGAAAAGATCCCGGAAGGGGAGTGTATTCCTATGCCAAAGGTAGCTGCTGCATCCGTCATGGTTGCGTCGGAAATGCTGAAGAATGGATTTGTACCTGGAAAAGGCTTGGGTGCTTCTTTGCAAGGCATCGTACAGCCGGTATCCCTTCCTGGAAACATGGATACTTTTGGTTTAGGCTTCAAGCCCACTGCTGCAGACATAAGGCGAGCTAGAAAAATGAAAAAGAAAGCATGGACCCTTCCAAAACCTATTCCCCGCCTTTCCCGTTCCTTTGTCAGGCCTAGTACTAGGAAGCGCCTAGCAACAGCAATGCCCAGTTGTGTGATTGATCCCGACAAGGAGCTGATCGAGAGGTTTGAAAAGCTATTTGATGAGGTGAATGTATTGGAGGCCGGAGAAGGTCCAAGCAAGGCAGATGTTCAGTTCGTGGGGCCCTAGGCAAAGCTTAACAATTGGGAAGCAACTCCCCTTCCTACCCGGAGGGAGTCTTGGTAGTTAGTTTTGATTTCCTTTCAGTTTAATCTGGATTATTTCCAAGGTTGTAATTCGGATGCTATGTTCCGTCCCTTTGGATGAGTTAAACCTTGTTATCTTAAATGTTAATGAAATGCAATTTTCCTCCTTTTTCATTCCTGATAGTTTTTATTTTGTCTTTCTTTTCCTTCTTGTACAGTCCCTTTTATGCTGGTTTCAGTGATGTGTCATGCATGAGGAGTCTTCGACCCAGTCTTAAATGTCAATCTAACTCCAAAATAATAATACAAGAAATTGAGTGTGATGACGAAATAGAATATGATGATGGGGAAGCTTTTGAGGAAATCAGTAAAGAATTAAGCCATTTTGAAGAAAAACCTAAACCTAATCTGAATGACACAGAGGCAATCAATTTAGGGGATCAGGAGAATGTGCGGGAAACAAAAATAAGTGTCCATTTGGAACCTTAGCTCCGAGAAGAGATAATTAAAGCGTTGTTTGAGTACAAAGACGTTTTTGCGTGATCATATGACGACATGCCTGGTTTAAGCACTGATTTGGTGGTCCACAAATTGCCCACCGACCCAGCATGCCCTCATGTCAAGCAGAAGCTAGGGAAATTTAAAACAGACATTAGTTTGAAAATCAAAGAAGAGGTCACCAAGCAGTTTGATGCAAAGGTCATCCGGGTCACGCGGTATCCCACCTGGTTAGCCAATGTTGTGCCTGTGCCAAAGAAGGATGGAAAGACCAGAGTGTGCATAGATTACCGTGATCTCAATAAGGCGAGTCCAAAAGACAACTTCCCACTGCCAAACATCCATATATTGATTGACAATTGTGCCAAACATGAGATTGGTTCCTTCGTAGATTGTTATGCGGGCTATCACCAGATTTTGATGGATGAGGAGGATGCAGAAAAAACGGCATTCATCACCCCTTGGGGAACGTATTGTTATAGGGTCATGCCATTTGGGTTGAAGAATGCAGGGGCAACGTATATGAGGGCGATGACCACCATGTTCCATGACATGATACATCGGGAAATTGAGGTCTATGTAGATGACGTGATCATAAAGTCAAGGAAACAATGTGACCATGTCAAGGACTTGAGGAAATTCTTCCAGAGGATCCGCAGGTACAACCTCAAACTTAATCCAGCAAAGTGTGCGTTTGGAGTCCTATCTAGGAAGTTGTTGGGATTTATGGTAAGTCGACGCGGTATTGAGTTAGACCCGTCCAAGATCAAAGCCATTCAGGAGCTACCGCCGCCAAGGAACAAGAAAGAGGTGATGAGTTTGCTTGGCAGGTTGAATTATATCAGCAGGTTCATTGCCCAGCTCACAACGACTTGCGAGCCCATCTTTAAGCTGCTGAAGAAAGATGCTGCGGTCAGATGGACGGATGAATGTCAAGCAGCATTTGACAAGATTAAGGAGTATTTGGCTAGTCCACCTGTGTTGGTCCCGCCGGAGCTGGGAAGACCCTTGATCCTTTATCTGACAGTTTTGGATAACTCTTTTGGTTGTGTACTGGGGCAGCATGACATCACAGGAAAGAAAGAGCAGGCGATTTACTACCTCAGCAAGAAGTTCACATCGTATGAGGTGAAGTACACTCAGCTTGAGAGGACGTGTTGTGCCTTAACCTGGGTAGCGCAGAAGTTGAAACATTACTTGTCATCATATACCACCTATCTCATCTCTCGGTTGGACCCGTTGAAGTACATTTTTCAGAAGCCCATGCCCACAGGGAGGCTGGCGAAGTGGCAAATCTTGCTTACGGAGTTTGATATTGTCTATGTGACCCGGACTGCAATGAAAGCACAAGCGTTGGCTGATCATTTGGCCGAGAATCCAGTTGATGATGAATATGAACCTTTGAAGACATATTTCCCCGATGAAGAGATAATGCATGTTGAAGAATTAGAACAAGTCGAGAAGCCAGGATGGAAGCTGTTATTTGATGGGGCTGCCAACGCCAAAGGCGTCGGGATAGGAGCAGTATTGATTTCCGAGAAAGGGCAACACTACCCTGTTACGGCTCAACTTCATTTCTATTGCACCAATAACATGGCTGAATACGAGGCGTGTATCTTGGGTTTGAGATTGGCTATAGACATGGGTGTCTAGGAAATCTTGGTCATGGGTGACTCGGATCTTCTGGTGCACCAGATTCAGGGAGAATGGGAGACACGAGACTTGAAGCTCATACCGTACCGGTAGTGTTTGCATGAACTTTGTCAACGGTTTCAATCAATAGATTTCAGGCATATTCCAAGGATTCATAATAAGGTTGCCGACGCGTTGGCTACTTTGGCGTCAATGTTGCATCATCCAGATAAGGCTTATGTGGACCCTTTGCAGATTCAGTTACGAGATCAACATGCCTATTGTAATATGGTGGAAGAAGAACTTGATGGGGAGCCGTGGTTCCATGATATCAAAGAATACCTCAGGATGGGAGTATATCCAGCACAGGCTACAGCGGATCAAAAGAGAGCAATTCGGCGCCTGGCAAGCGGATTTTTCTTCAGTGGAAGAGTGTTGTACAAGAGAACTCCAGATCTTGGATTATTGAGATGCATGGATGCTAAACAGGCTACAGTTATCATGGCCGAGGTACATGCGGGAGTTTGTGGACCTGTGGATATGTATTGGCAAAGAAGATTCTCCGAGCAGGTTATTATTGGCTTACTATAGAACGGGATTGCATAAGTTTCGTGCGCAAATGTCATCAATGTCAGGTACATGGAGATTTGATTCATTCTCCACCATCTGAATTGCATACAATGCCGGCACCATGGCCGTTCGTTGCTTGGGGAATGGATGTCATTGGGCCGATCGAGCCAGCGGCGTCAAATGGGCACAGGTTCATTCTGGTAGCTATTGATTATTTCACTAAGTGGGTGGAAGCGAAAACTTTCAAATCTGTGACCAAGAAAGCAGTGGTCGATTTTGTGCATTCGAATATCATTTGTTGGTTTGGAATCCCGAAGGTAATCATCACAGACAATGGGGCCAATCTCAACAGTCATTTGATGGCAGAGACATGTCAGCAGTTTAAGATCACGCACCGCAGTTCCACCCCATATCGTCTTAAGGCGAATGGAGCGGTCGAAGCAGCTAACAAGAACATCAAGAAAATACTTCGGAAAATGGTGGAAGGGTCTAGGCAATGGCATGAGAAGTTACATTTCGCCCTGTTAGGCTACCGCACTACTGTTCGCACTTCAGTAGGGGCGACTCCTTATTCATTGGTGTACGACACTGAGGCAGTAATACCCACAGAAGTTGAAATACCATCCCTTCGGATTATCGCTGTGGCGGAAATTGATGATGTTGAATGGGTCAAAGCCCAGTTGGAACAACTAAGTTTGATTGATGAAAAGAGATTGGCAGCAGTATGTCACGGTCAGTTGTACCAACAGAGAATGGCAAGAGCATATAACAAGAAGGTGCGTCCACGGAAGTTTGAAGTAGGGCAATTGGTGTTGAGGCGTATCTTACCTCATTGGGCTGAAGCGAAAGGAAAGTTCGCCCCGAACTGGCAGGGGCCATTTCTCGTAACCAGAGTGTTGTCCAATGGCGCATTATATTTGACAGATGTGGAAGGAAAATGTGTAGAAATGGCTATCAACTCTGATGCAGTCAAGCGATACTATGTATGATTTCTTTGTTTAATTGTACTTTATTGTATTTGGCATGTTTTGAGATTGAAATGACGAAGGCATTTTGTTCTGCTATCCAAATACTTTATCCTTTACTATCCCTTTTGAGCCTCATTTATTTTCTTTCGTACCCCTCTTTCGGAATCAATAACAATTTGGATGCCCGAGCAAGGAAAATCAGCGAAGAAACAAGAAAACACAGTCCAGCAGAAAAGAAAAGGAAAAGAAGAAGAAAAGAAAAAAGAAGAAAAGGAAAAAGAAAAGAGAAAAAAAAAAGAAAAAAAAGAAAAAGAGAGAAAAGGAAAATGAAGAAAAGAAAAAGAAAGAAAAAGAAATGAAGAG
>NW_017677695.1:0-512 GCF_001879085.1 Nicotiana attenuata
TGCAATGCCTGAATGAAGGGAAGCAGATCAACTGGCCTGCCTTTATTGTAAAGCTACTTGAAAGCGTACTCAATGGCTCAAAAGCTCATGCCATTCCCTATGGATTTATCTTGATAACTGTACTTGAAAGATTGAATGTTCCCCTGAAAAAGTGGGAAATGGCTTCGAGCAAAGAGCATTTTGGCAGCAAAACCCTTCAAGCTTGTGATTATATGCTTAGTACAACTTCAGTTGAACCTGGTTCTTCAGCAAAAACTCATGTGAATAGTAAGGTCAGAGCCTTAGTTCAGGAGGTTGGGGCAAAAGACGCTGAGATAGCAAGGCTTCAGGCCAGAGTTGCTGAATTGGAGGGAGAAAGGAATGGGTTGAGAGCTGAACTTGCTAAGGAGAAGGATAAAAATGAAGGCATGCTTCAACAGATGCTCAATCTGCTACAAACCCAACCCTCCAGCTCTTCTAAGCCTTAGATATCCTGTCCTAGTGTGCACCAGTCTAGACCCCCTCAGTGACCC
>NW_017677695.1:20113-23769 GCF_001879085.1 Nicotiana attenuata
GACACCAGATGACCATAGTAGGTTGGTTCCAAAGCCTGAAGGAAATAATCAACCATCTCATTCTCTTTCATCGGAGGATCAACTCTTGCTGCCTATTCTCTCCAACGGAAACCGTACTCTCTAAAGCTTTCTCCGGGCTTCTTCTCGATTTTGGTCAATGACAGACGGTCCGGGACAATTTCGAGGTTGTATTGAAAATGACATGCAAATGCTTGAGCCAGGTCGTCCCAGGTGTACCACCGAGCATGATCTTGTCGTGTATACCATTCTAACGCTGCTCCACTTAAGCTTTGACTAAAGTAAGCCATTAACAGCTCATCTTTTCCTCCAGCTCCCCTCATCTTGCTGCAGAATCCCCTCAAGTGGGCCACCGGATCACCATGGCCATCATACAAATCAAACTTTGGCAACTTGAACCCTGCTGGCAGCTGGACATCGGGAAACAAGCACAAATCTTTGTAGGCCACACTGACTTGGCCACCCAGTCCTTGCATGTTCCTGAAGGATTGCTCCAGGCTTTTTACTTTTTGAAACATCTCTTCCTGTTCCGGGTCCTTAAGCGGCTTATCAGTTTCCACCGGGAGCTCAAAGCGAGGAGTGTAGGAATACGGCTCAGGTGCTTTGAAGGTAGGCTCGGGAGGGTAGTACTGGCTGTCGTGAGTTGGAAACAATGGCTCACTGGAAGATCTTTGCAATGTGGCAGGTGGAGGCGCCACAAATACTAGAGCAGTTGGCGGTGGAGGACATGGAATTTGCTTGGGTGGTGGTGGCGACGGTGTCTGAGAGGTGGTTCCATAGTACTGCTGGTACGTCGGGAAAGCGGGAGATGAGTTCACTGTGGGAGGATCTTGGGGTTGGATGTCCCTTCGACCAGGCCTGGTACATTTCGGCCATTTGTTGCTTTAGTTTGTACATCTCTTCTCTCATTGTGTTAACGTCCACGGCCTCCTCTTCTCTGGATGGGTCAACAATGCTCGCTTCCAAATCCTGATTGGTCATGTTTGACTTGTCCTTGGAACGGGTGTTGTAAGGATGGGTTGCCAGAATGCCAGTCAGCTTAAACACCTATCTGGACTCATCAACAACAACTTGGTTAGCGGTTAGGGCATTAACAAATAGATAACCGCACATTGATGGGTGGATGTACCTAAGCAGTCAAACGTCTCTATTATGCCTCTATTCACATGCGTCATCCCGGCTTTCATTTCTTTTCTTGCCAATTAGTTCCCACTCTTATCCTTTCACTTTTTTTTGCTCTCCCTTTGTTGGGTTTCTCTCTTTTGGTTTTTCCCCTGTTTGTACCATTCTTTTTTTTTCCCTGTTTGTATGGTCGAATCCTATGGAGATTGCCTACGTATCACGACCCTGCGTGAATCAGACCAAGCGTAGTTCGTACAAAAATAGGAGCATGATATTTTTGGCAATTTCAATTTATTGATAGCAAACTTGTCTATTACAAAGACTCAAAACAACTAACAGACTCTAAGAACTACAAACCCCATCATCCCTATTCTAATTCAAACAAAAATACAGACTCAATCCACTGACTCTGGTAAAAAGAAATACAAACCCAAATGACCTAACTCCAAAAAGAAATACAGACTCGGAAGACAAACTTTTTCTTTTTTAGTAGAAGAAAGAGTGCAGACGCAAAGATAATTACGAATACATTAAAGCTCCTGGTGCCCGCGGGACATCATTCGGTCTCGCCACGGGCCTATATGCAAGTTCCCTTTGAAGTCTGTCCAGGTCGTTCATTATCTGCTTTACAAATATCATCACTGATGCTAGGAAGGTGGTTCGGGTCATGTTCTCGCACATTTGACATTTCCTAGTAATGGAATGAGCAACGGTTAAGATTTTTTCTCGGATTCTTCCTTTCTCTTGAAGCAATCGCCCTATCTGTTGGGCCCTGGCCTCCAAAGTTCGCTCATCTGCTTGGCTTTGTTCCCGGAGTTGTTGCAAGTCCATTTCTAACTGTGCCAGTGCCATGTAACACTGTTCTCTTTCGACTTTGAATTCTTTTGCCTGCTTAATCATACGGTTTTCTGTGGCGATAACCTTTTTCTTTAATTCTGTGAACTCAGTGTCATATTTTCCTTTTAACTGTTTAATCATGCGGGCCCGTTCTTCTGCATTTTTAGCCAATTGTTTCTGGATCCCAGCTAATTCCTTTTCTGCCTTGTTGCAGTCAAAACTGTAGTCGTTCACCTTTTGCCTTAGATTTGCTATAAGCTTTGCATCTTTGGCACTTCTGACAGGATTATCGGCCTCTAACTTCATTTTCTGGATTTGGGCCCGTAAGTATTCATTCTCTTTGGCCAATTGTTTTTTCTCACCTTCATCAGCCGCGGCTTGTAAGCTATTTTCAAATCGGAGGTCTTGGACCTGTTTTTCCAATGCTCCTATGCGGGCCCTATACTCATTTTCTTTAGTTAACCAAGCCCACTGTTCTTGTGATGATTCAACAAATTCCTGGATGTGCGGTCGTTTGGACGGTCTTCCGAATGCAACGTCCCTTCTATACCAAGCCTGATAATCAGGCGACACTTCTCCTTCGGCTCGATCTCGAACACAAGTGTTTGCCGTCAAATATTGACATTCGCTCCAGACTTGGCGGACCATTGCTTCAGGAAACTGGCCATCAGGGCCAATCTCAACCACTTGCGAACTAAGATCATCATCCTTGGGTACTATCTGACATCTCCTCAGCTGCCTCAACACTCGATACGGTGCGTAAGGCTGAATGCTTCTAAGCCCCATCAGAAGGAAATGTGGTCGGGCTGCCGGCATGTATACGATTTCATCAACGGGTAACCATCCCAATGTCCACTCTATTTGGCTAGCAGTGAGGGACCGAAAATATGTTGTCCAACCTGTGACCCCTTCTGGCAATTCAACCCCTTTAATCCTCGTGTAAAACTCTTCTATGCATGTTTTGTCTGGAGACCCATAGCTCAAAAACTGAGGGCGAGGACACAGATGCTCGATCATCCACATTTGTAACAATAGATTGCACCCTTCGAAGAAAGCTTCCCCGGCCTTGCAGGCTGTAAGAGCACGGAAGATGTCAGCCAATATCATAGGTGCCAGTGTACTTTTGGCTTGAGTAATTAACGTGCTGACGACCCCAGCTATTTTTATGTCAATGTTCCCATCCTTCCTTGGAAATACCAGAAGCCCCAGGAAAGCTACCATAAAGGCGAAACGTCGATGCTCTTCCCACTTTTGGCGGTTTCCTTTGCTACATATCTTACTTTCTGGGTTGTTGAACCCCCCAATATGGCCGTATCGCTGATATATGAAGCTTAGAGTACAAAAGCCATTTGCCAGATCTGTGTTATGGACGGCTCTGACTATCTTCAAAGAGTCTAGAAATCTGTGCACGGCTACCACTCTGGGGGCAATCAAGTATTTGTGCCTCAACGGAACCTCATCCTTTCCAATGTAGCCAGCTATTTCCTCTAATGTCGGGGTAAGCTCAAAGTCGAGAAATGGAACACATTATGTGCTGGGTCCCAGCATGTAACCAGTGCCCTAATAATATCTCCCCGAGGCACAATATCAAGCAAACCGGTAAGCCCTTTCAAATGTTTCTTGACTGCATCTTGCCCTTCTCCGCCTAAATCGTTCCACCACAGACGTAACTCCAAAGG
>NW_017677695.1:25613-28106 GCF_001879085.1 Nicotiana attenuata
ACTCCTCCGGTACCGCTTTGAATAGCCTGCGTAGTTGCTTTGAGTGCTGAATAGCTCATAATTTTGTTAGACTTGAGACCCTCTTCCACCATGCTTCCCATCTTTACGACCTCATTGAAAGTTTTCCCCACCGCAGACACCAGATGACCATAGTAGGTTGGTTCCAAAGCCTGAAGGAAATAATCAACCATCTCATTCTCTTTCATCGGAGGATCAACTCTTGCTGCCTGTTCTCTCCAACGGAAACCGTACTCTCTAAAGCTTTCTCCGGGCTTCTTCTCGATTTTGGTCAATGACAGACGGTCCGGGACAATTTCGAGGTTGTATTGAAAATGACATGCAAATGCTTGAGCCAGGTCGTCCCAGGTGTACCACCGAGCATGATCTTGTCGTGTATACCATTCTAACGCTGCTCCACTTAAGCTTTGACTAAAGTAAGCCATTGACAGCTCATCTTTTCCTCCAGCTCCCCTCATCTTGCTACAGAATCCCCTCAGGTGGGCCACCGGATCACCATGGCCATCATACAAATCAAACTTTGGCAACTTGAACCCCGCTGGCAGCTGGACATCGGGAAACAAGCACAAATCTTTGTAGGCCACACTGACTTGGCCACCCAGTCCTTGCATGTTCCTGAAGGATTGCTCCAGGCTTTTTACTTTTCGAAACATCTCTTCCTGTTCCGGGTCCTTAAGCGGCTTATCAGTTTCCACCGGGAGCTCAAAACGGGGAGTGTAGGAATACGGCTCAGGTGCTTTGAAGGTAGGCTCGGGAGGATAGTACTGGTTGTCGTGAGTTGGAAACAATGGCTCACTGGAAGATCTTTGCAATGTGGCAGGTGGAGGTGCCACAAATACTGGAGCAGTTGGCGGTGGAGGACATGGGATTTGCTTGGGCGGTGGCGGTGGCGGTGTCTGAGAGGTGGTTCCGTAGTACTGTTGGTACGTCGGGAAAGCGGGAGATGAGTTCACTGTGGGAGGATCTTGGGGTTGAGATGGTGGTGGGAGGTAATTGGGGTTGGCAGGATAGACGGGTGGTGGATGTCCCTTCGACCAAGCCTGGTACATTTCGGCCATTTGTTGCTTTAGTTTGTACATCTCTTCCCTCATTGTGTTAACGTCCACTGCCTCCTCCTCTCTGGATGGGTCAATAATGCTCGCTTCCAAATCCTGATTGGCCATGCTTGACTTGTCCTTGGAACGGGTGTTGTAAGGATGGGTTGCCAGAATGCCAGTCAGCTTAAACACCTATCTGGACTCATCAACAACAACTTGGTTAGCGGTTAGGGCATTAACAAATAGATAATCGCACGGTGATGGGTGGATGCACCTAAGCAGTCAAACGTTTCTATTATGCCTCTATTCATTCACATGCGTCATTCCGGCTTTCATTTCTTTTCTTGCCTAATTAGTTCCCACTCTTATCCTTTCACTTTGTTTTACTCTCCCTCTTTTGGTTCTCTTTCATTTGGTTTTTTTTTTTTCTGTTTGTTATCAATCCTTTCTGGTTTTCCCTTTTATTTAGACACGGTCGAATCCTATGGAGATTGCCTACGTATCACGATCCCGCATGAATCAGACCAAGCGTAGTTCGTAAAAAAAATAAATGCAAAGTAGGGGCATGATATTTTTTGCAATTTCAATTTTATTGATAGCAAACTTATCTATTACAAAGACTCAGACTCTAAGAACTACAAACTCCATCATCCCTATTCTAATTCAAACAAAAATACAGACTCAATCCACTGACTCTGGTACAAAGAAATACGAACCCAAATGACCTAACTCCAAAAAGAAATACAGACTAGGAAGACAAACTTTGCTTAGTAGAAGAAAGAGTGTAGACTCAAAAACAATTACGAATACATTAAAGCTCCTGGTGCCCGGGGGACATCATTCGGTCTCGCCGCGGGCCTATATGCAAGTTCCCCTTGAAGTCTGTCTAGGTCGTTCATTATCTGCTTCACAAATGTCATCACTGATGCCAAGAAGGTGGTACGGGTCATGTTCTCGCACATTTGACATTTCCTAGTAATAGAATGAGCAACGGTTAAGATTCTTTCTCGGATCCTTCCTTTCTCTTGAAGCAATCGCCCTATCTGTTGGGCCCTGGCTTCCAAAGTTCGCTCATCCGCTTGGCTTTATTCCCGGAGTTGTTGCAAGTCCATTTCTAACTGTGCCAATGCCATGTAACACTGCTCTCTTTCGACTTTGAATTCTTTTGCCTGCTTAATCATACGGTTTTCTGTGGCGATAACCCTTTTCTTTAATTCTGTGACCTCAGTGTCATATTTTCCTTTTAACTGTTTAACCATGCGGGCCCGTTCTTCTGCATTTTTAGCCAATTGTTTCTGGACCCCAGCTAATTCCTTTTCTGCCTTGTTGGAGTCAAAACTGTAATCGTTCACCTTTTGCCTTAGATTTGCTATAAGCTTTGCAACTTTGGCACTTCTGACAGGATTATCGGCCTCTAACTTCATTTTCTGGATTTGGG
>NW_017677696.1:0-10779 GCF_001879085.1 Nicotiana attenuata
AGATCTTGTATTGGTATATGCCGAGCGACATCTTAAACACTTCTACATTTGTTTATCTTTCAATTTTTATTAGTTTTCCGCATTTTGTCCTTTTTTTCCTTAACTGTTAGGCCTACCTAGTCGTAGAGACTAGGTGCCGTCACTGTGAGCAACGTAGCTTTTTAGCCCTAATGTGAAATTACTCCCATAAATTTCAAAATAAAATAATTTCTTTTCATTATTTGCAATTTTGTGGATTTTCGTGGCATTTTCTGTTAATTGTTTGCCTTTGTTTGTGCATGTTTATTTTATTTTAATTAATGGAAAATACAAAAAATGTGTTGCATGTTCATTTAGGATCTAACTTTGCATTTTTAAGAATTTATTAGTAATTAAGTTATCTTATGAAAAAAAAAGAGAAAAGGAAAATCACAAAAACAGTTTAATTTGCACCTTTCAATTTTAACTTTGATTTTGAGTAGTTTTTCTTATAATTTGTTTTGAGATAATTATCATATAGGTTTAATTAGTGTTTTTTTAGGTTAATTAAGTTCTAGGAATTGACTTAGGTTTAGTTTAAATTTAGAAAAAAGAAGAAAAGAATTTTTGAAGAAAAAAAATGATGAGAAATGAAAATAAAAGAGGAAGAAAGTAGGCTGGGTTGTTTTGTTTAAATTGCCCAGGCCCAAATCCCTGAAACTCGTCCAAAATCACCCAAATACCTAGCCCATACCCGTTTCCACTCGGTCCAGCCCCATGCAAATCCAAAACGACACTGTTTCATGTAGAGGCGATCTGAGCCGTCGAGGTTAATCGATCCTACGGCTCAGAAGTGAGGACTCCTAGATATATAAATGTCCTAACGCCCTAGCCCCCCTCTCTCAGAACCCCCCCATAACCGTCTCTCACACTCCGCCTTGAGCCACCGCTTGCCACCCGCCGGAAATCGCCTACGGCGGCGGCTGGTGTGCAATCACCATGAAATTAACACCACAGACTCCCCTCAATCTCCCCTTCCCAAATCTCCACTTTTTACACCTCAAATCCAGCTAGAATTCCTCGAATTTTAGATCAAGAAACTCCAAACCCTAGCGCCGCCTACTTTCTCCGGTGGCGGCGCCACCACCAAACCTCACCAAAACAACACCCATGAACCTCCTCTTCTCCCTCATTCCAAAACCCCAACTCACTCCATTCGAAACCCATCAAAATTTCTCGAATCTGGATGTAAAGAGACAACCCCAGTTCCACAAATCCAAGTCCAACGGGGATTTTGACGATTCTAGGCTATAATGGCCTCTAATGGTGTGTTTACACACGAAAACACACGATTGAAAGCTGTTCTTGTCAAGAAAGTCGAACGGTTTTCAAGCTACTTCAAGTCTGTCCACGCCTCTAGGTATTTCTTTGATTTTCTTTACTTTTCCTTCCTTTTTTCTTTTACTGTCATCTGTTTCTTCTTCTCCTTCTGTATTTTTCCCTGTTCTTTAAAGTCGTCCCTCTCATATGCATGATTAGTTTTAAGAAGCCTTCATATTTTTAGTTAGTTGGTTCATATAGTCTGTTTACTGGTTGGTTTCAATATTCAGTAATGATAATTCAATAATCGGATAAAGAAAAGAGGAAGAGGCTCGATTTGCTTATATTTTTGTTTGTTTCATTTTAATTCAGAAACGTTGGTTTGAATGTGTGGGTATTGTTTTGTTTGGTTTTAGTGCTAAGTTTAGAAAATTCGGATCCCCGTTTCTATTTGGGCCTGAGTCTCCTGTCAAATTTTGAGACTCCGTAACCAATTGCTCAAGGGTTGTCTAAGTTATATCTTGATATGAACTAGGAAATCAAAAGCCCAATAGAGAGTTGAACTAGGTTTTCAGTAGACCCATCGAATTGGGTCAACTTGACCCAATTAGCTTGACCAGTTGACCCGGGTGGTGTTAGGGTAGTTTCAGGGTCTTTGAAGGGTAGTATAGGTAATCTAGCTAGGGAATCTTTTGGGTAATTGATTTAGAATCTTCCAGTAGGGGTCTTTTATGGAATTTCAGACTTTAGCTTGGGTAACAAGTCAGAAAATGAGGGGATTACAGGCAAAAATGAAAATTAAGGGGGGACTAGAAGTGCAAAACTAAACTTTCAGGTCTGCCCTATTTGCTTGCCTATAAAGGCATCCCTATCTTGCTTTGGAAGGCAAGGATGAGAGATCAAATTTTCAGAAAGGATAAAATATAGACTGCTGTGTTCTGGTTATTGTTTGATTGAACTTTCCCTGAGGTTCTTTCATTCTCTAAATCCCTGAAGTAACTACTGGTTTGTTTTGGTTGAAACAATTCGAATTTGGAGGTCTTAAGAGTTGGTTTAGAGATTTTGAGCAAGTTTGGGTCAATTTTGAATCTCTTCTGGTTTAAATTTCATCATTCTGGGTTGTCACTGCTGCTGATTCTTGTTCTTGCTACTGTTGACTGTTGACCTCACTCTTCTTACTAATTTCTTTCTATTCCAGGTATGTCTCAGTCCTCTATGGGTATCACCTGGTGTGTAAACTAAAGTATGGGTTGAGGATGGTATAAAATATGAAGTTATTTGTGAACTTGACCTCTTGTTCTTTCAATTTCCCGATCACTGTGTAATTTCGGAATTTTGACTAGTGTATTTGTCGAAGAATGGTTGTAATTGAAAATTAGATAATGTTAGTTAGCATAATGGCTTCCTGTTGATTTTGTTGTTGAGTCAGCACTTGTTATTGTTTCAGAGTTTGGCTTGTATTCATGAGGTGATTTATGTTATTAACTTGCTATCACATGATTCAATAGGGTCGTAACTGTCATGCCTATGGTTGTGGACTGTGATGAAACAGCTTTGCTATAACCAGAAATAGAAGATTTACACGTTATTTCCTAGCCTAGGATCATTTGGAATAATAATTCAAAGCAAAAATATGAATTGTAAGGAAGCGATTGTTAATCTGCGGTGGATTGTTTGCGATCTATGAATGAAGTAAGCATGTAATTGTTTCTGGAAGTGATTAATCAAATGGATAGCTTATTCTATTGTAGTCCTAGTAATTTAATGGTTTTGCAAAAAATATAAAATCCTTTTTATTCTTTTGGTTGCATTCACGTTTCAATTCTATTTCTTTCTTTAGCTAATGTTCCTTCTTCGTTCGCTCAATTAAGCCAGTAGTGTTATCCTATTGATTATATCTTGGTAGCCTCGTTGTCGTATAGGTTTGATCTGTGACCCCCTTGACGCTTGACTCAATCGAGCTTTGTCTGGATTAGGGCCCGTTTCGAGCCCCAAGTTTGGCGATGATTTATTTTGGTTTGATTCACGTATGGCATGCCTTTATCGTTGGGCTGCTTTCAGCCATTGTGGAGATTAGAGAAGCGTTGGGCCTGTCAGCCTTTGAGTAAGGAACGAGTTCGAATCTAGGTGAAGTAGTCACATTTCCCTTATGTCTGATTTCAACTGGTATCTCTTTATGGGGTGTGGGCTATACTAGACAAGGCGTAGTCTATGGCCCTCCGAGTTTTTAGCTTAAATACCCTTTAAATTAGAATTGAGGTGCGCCGCGCCAAATAAAATCCCAAATGCGTGGCCCTCGCTTAATTGTTTCTTTTAAAATTCTTAGTCTTCGAGGCGTGCCATTTAGCAAATTTCCATGGCCCTCGCAAAGCTAAAAATGCGTAGTTGCTTTAGGCGCGTACTTTAATAATATTATCCTCCTCAACTCAGGTGTGCATTTCATGTGACCCAAATCCAAATCCATATAACGTTGAATAAAATGTGTTTCGGATTGCGGTGCATTACATGTGACGTGATCCAAAGACATATTTTAGACGACGTTAAATCTTCTTTTAAAAATGAATAAAAGCGGTTAAAAGTAAAAATGCACATAGGTTTAAATTGTTTCTAAAATCAGATAACTATGCCAATGATAACAGTTGAGCGACCGTGCTAGAACCAGGGAACTCGGGAATGCCTAACGCCTTCTCCCGTGTTAACGGAATTCATTGCCTGGATTTCTGGTTCGCGGACTGTTAATCAGAGTCAATCCTTTCCCCGATTCGGGATTTGAACCGGTGACTTGGGACACCATAAATTATCCCAAGTGGCGACTCTGAATCTTTAATTGAAATAATCCCGTTTCAGTTGTCCTTTAATTGGAAAAACTCCCTTTATTATATCCCTTACGGGGGTGTAGTGAAAAAGGAGGTGTGACAGCTCTGGTGATTCTGCTGGGGAAAAGAATCCAGAACTTTTTGTTCAGGGTTCAAGAATTCGAGCTTAGATTAAATTATTATATTTGGCTTTATCTGATTTTGTTACATGTTTGGGCCTAATGTGCTAAATGTTACTTTTTACTGCTTTAATATTGGTGAACTGTATATAAATTGTTACGAATCCCTCCTCTCTCTGAGTCTTCTAAATCATGAAGGAGTGTGCACTTCGTGTGACTTCTTTTCTGTTAGAGTCAATTTCCAAATTTAGAACAAGGTTCGGACAAGTTGCAAAGTCGGCGAAGCTTCTGTATTCCCGGTACGCTGCCCCCCCTCGGCTCGAGTTGTCCGCTCGGGTAAGCCAGGTCTAGAACAATAAATCCAGGTTTTTTTTTAACCTAGAATAACTCAACCTCATGTCGGATCCCTAGTAGGAGTGATTTGTTGCATCACGTCCATTTGACTTAGGGGACTCAACAAGGGGGTTAGGTTCGTCTAGGACAGGTGTACCCAAAATAACAGACCATCCTGATGCATATTTTACGTGCTACTTGTGCATTTATTTGCTTCCGGTTTGCATGCCGACCGATTTTTGAGTGATGGGAGAAAATTGAAAAAAAGAAAATAGCAGTGTAAGGGTTGAGTGAGTTAATCACCTGTTTTAAAAGAAAAAAAACACCAATGTCCAAATGGTACTGAAACTCTGCCGAATTTTTGAGAAAAATGAAAAAAAATGAAAAAAAAAGCAAAGAAAAAGGTTTTGTTTTAAAAAATAGTTGGTTTTGTTTGCCCGAACTACGCCAGTTTGATTCCCACAGGGCGTGGGATACGTAGGCAACCCTCATCGGGTCCAACTTCCCTTTTGCAAAACTAGCCCAAAAAGAACAAAATTTTATGGTAAATAAGTACGGTGATGCCATTCTTGTCAAATAGCCGAATGTCCCTAAAAGGACACCGAAAGGCTGTTTTTGCAAGAACAGCCACCTTTGGTCATTTTTAAATTTTTTTTTTTGGCCGGTTAGCAAACACAGCCTTAAAATCTTCCTCCTCGGAGTGCTAAAAGGCCGTATTGGCAAAAGACGGATATTTTTATGAAAATTTTGAAAAACATAGTGATAACTTTTTGAGTCAATATGAGTCTTGATTTTTCTCTTGTTAGTTTCCTTTTTGAGTATGTTGGTTTATATGGTAAAATTCAGTAGGATGAGTCGTTGTAATCAAAACATTTTTATGAAAAGTTGAAAATCCCAAATTATTTTATTATTTATTTTTATCTCCCAGAACTACGCTCGGTCTGATTCATGCGGGGTCATGATACGTAGGCAATCTTCATAGGATTCGACCATAACCAAAAGAAAGAAAAAGAGTGATAAAAAAAAGAAGAAAAAAAAGTGATAAAAAAAGAGAAAAAGAAAAAGAGAGGAAAAATAGGAGAGAAAAGAAAAGAGAAGAGAGAAAATAAGAAACCGTGAGAAGGAAGCAATGGCAAAATAAGAGAGAAAAATGAGAGAATAAAAACAAAGAGAGGGCAAAGAAAAGAATGAAAAGGAAAAGAAGAAGGAAAAAGAGAAAAGGAAGTTGCAAATGAAAATAAGGAAAGCCGGGATGACGCGAGCAACCGATCAAATGCATAATAGAAATGGTTAACTACTTAGGTGCATTCATTCCCCAAAATGTGCGGTTACCAATCTGTTAAAGCCCTAATCGCTAACAAGGTTGTTGTTCTGTTGTTGATGGTATTAAGTCCAGGCAGTGGTTGTTGTATTGGACATTTCTTGGCAAAACTCACTCCTACAAACACCCGGTCAAAAAGACAAGCTGAACATTAGGCCCAACCAAGAAACTAGAGGCAAGTATTGTCGATCCGTCAAAAGAGGTGGAAGAGTTGGATGTTAATTCTATGAAAGAAGATATGTATAAGTTAAAGCAGCAAATGGGCTACTGAACACATTGTACCAGGCCTGGGCTAAAAGGACCCCCTCAGAGGATCCACCAGTTAGTTAACGTACCACGCGTCCCCGTCTACCCGCGCGTAACCCTGGCTATTATAGTCGCCCGGAGAGGCCTTTCAATTGCTCAACCTCAGGACCCCTCCTACTGTGAATTTCATCCCCGGCCTTTCCACCTACCAACAATCTATGGCACTACCTCCTAACAAACTACCAGCTCCACTACTCAAACAAGTTCCATACCCTCCTCCACCAATACTCCTGTGTTTTGGCCACCTTTCACCTGCTGCATTACACCGATCTTCCTGTGAGCCTCTATTCCAGACTCACGACAACCCACTATATAATAACCAAAAACCGTACCTATCAAAAAAAGAATGCCAGAACCATGTTCTCAACACTCCATTTTGATCGTCCGGCAGGAAACTGAGAGGGCCTCTTTAAAAATCCGAGCGGAGGAGAATGATTAAGGAAAGTCAAAAGCTTGGAGCAATTCTTTCAGGAACTATGCAGGGTTAGGTGGTCAAGTAGCGTGGCGTATAAAGACTGTGTCTGTCCAGTAATGTTCAACTACAGCAGGATTTAAAGATGCCTAAGTTCGATTTATTACGATGGGCATTGGTGATCGAAGTTGGCACGACTATTCTTTCAAAATAGTGGGCAGATATATGAGTTGTGTTTTTGTAAAATGCATATTAAAATTATTGAACATCTGCTTTTTAGCAAAGTTGAACGTTGAAATGACTGAATTTAGATGATTTTAAAAAATTTTTCTGCCAATCGCAAAAAAAAAAAAAGGAAAGCAAGCATTTTTTTTTTTGTTGAATCAATAGGATTAGTTTTGAAACATTATGGAGATGAATACTGATGGCATATTTCAGTCAAAGTTAAGTGGCTCAGCTTGGGGAATGTACACCCGACAGATCATTGCCGGTGGTAACATGGACGATTGGCCCAAGCCTTCGCATGCCATTCAATATAATAATTAAAATATAGAATTGAATAAATGTGAGTTTTAGGTGCTTAGAAACGAATATGTTATGACATAAACTTGTAAATACACTGTGCATGTTTGTAAATGCATGCACAATGATTTGAAAAGTGTCTTTAGTGCATGTTTAAAATATATGAGAAAAAAATTGCGAGATATCCACAGCAGCCCCTCGTAACTTCAGGGAAGGATAAACGAGTTTCGGGTAAGAAAGCTTATGAGATATAAAAGCCCGGATTCTTGCTGGCGGGATCCGAATGGGTGTTTTAAAAAAAAATAGAGCCGAAGCCCTCGGTTTCTAGAGTTTGCCTAATATCCCTGTACATCGTTTTACGGAATCATGAGAATATGGCTTCCGTTGGGAAGGGGACCGATGGGTCGTATTCTGGACCAACGTGAATAGACAGCACGCGCATGGAGTTTATAAAGAATGGTTGCTTGTTTACGTCAAAGGGTTCTTTTGTGAAGGCGTTGATGTGGATAGAGTTATTGGTATGTAATATGGGGTCTGCGGCAGTTAACGATATAGAGGTGATATAATAGGGCAGATATTTGGACATTCACACAGAGTAAGTTGAGGTAATTGATGAGAAATCAATTATAATAGCCCAAAGTTTTGTATAAAGAAAGAGCTGGATGAGCTGGAACCGGAGCGAAGGCTGCTCCTATTTGCAAGATTGATTAATTTCTTGTTACCTCCTGGACTACCTGCATAGACACTTAAGGAACACACCTTATGCGATGCGAGTATATAGATGATGCAATTTCCCTTTGGACATGAGAGACAGAGTGCTATTGGACCCAGGTGCAGATACGTTCTTGCGAACCCTACTCAGATGTCGCTTATTGGTTATCAATTGTGCGGTCATTTGGGATGTCTAGGAGTTCAGCAGGCTTGAGAAGTGAACGGTATCGGGTTGATATGTGTGATAGCCTGAAGTCTGCAACCTATGTAACGCCTATGAAGTGTATTAGATAATAATAGATGGAGGATGTGCAGCTAAGGGTAAATAAGAGAGACTCCTCAAGACCAATGTTACCATTGGTGTTACTTCAGAGCATCATTGAGCTACTCAGAAATTAATTGAGGCATGGATCGCCTTCGGAACCGCTCTCTCGGATTAGGTTGGCCTATATGTCCAGCCATGATGTTGCAGAGATATGATACTGAAAGTGACTAGCAAGACAAAGCTTAGTCTTGTGAGGAGTTTGGGGAAGAAGCTTAGCACGAAGGAAGAGATAGTTTGCCAAGAATAGAAAAAGCAACATTTGAGTTGCCTCGGGAGGACAATGCTTATAGTTCTCCCAAGGAAGAACGGCAAATGCTTTAGCCTTATGCAAATAATAGAGCCAGGCTTAGTTGGTTTATACAGAACGACGAAGCTCAGCGTGGTGTTTAGCGTTATGGCTATATTATGGGATGGCGGGACTTAGCCGGCATGCCGCTTTGAGACAGCGCTTAGTCTCATTCAATAGAGATACTTGGCAGAAAGCTTAGCCTTATAATGCAATTATGGAGTGGCAGAGGGCTAGCCTCATGAAAGTTTTGAACTTTAGAGTTTAGGTCTCTATGAAAAAGGATTGAGAAACTGCTTAGCTTATGCAAATTTATGGAGGCAGGGCTTAGCCTCATGTGGATATGTTGTGTTGTTAGTACAGGCGGCTTACAAGTCTCATAGCAATAGACAGATAAGGCCAAATGCTTTAGAGCTTATGCAATTATAGCCGACAAGGCTAGCCTCATGCAAGCTTTTGTCAGACAGGCTAGTCTCATGTAAAGGAGAGAAGGCTATGGACTGCTTAGCTTTATGCAATTATTGAGGCAGGGTGAATGCAAGTTTTAATCACAATGGAGGCAGCTGTATACCATATCGACAGGGCGAGGGGCTTGCCTCATGCAAGCTATTGATCGCAGAGACTACACGGCTTAGTCTCATGTAGATGATGTTGAGAAGCATGCTTAGCCTTATGCCAGATTATGGAGAGGGGCTACCCTCATGCAAGTTTGAGGGACAGGGCTTACTAACTATGAGGATTACGTCTCATGCAAAGATAAACTAGTGAAGCCTTAGCTGAATGAGGCAGCGTTAGCCTTGGCAAGATTTTGACAGAGTTCGTGAAGTCCTCTAGTATAGTTGAAGGAAATGCTGCCTTAATGCAAGTATGGAGATCCCGGCCAGGGATAGCCCTCTTTCAACCGAAACTTTACCCCCACACTCCAATACCAATAGATAGGATTAAAGTTCTTAGGATGCCCGAGAGTTTATTGGGCGTCTGGTGGCCTGATGTTAGGACTGTTATTGCCTTGACAACACTACTTCTGCAATGCTACGATTCACCATGCTTTGCATCCAGTAGAAACATGGTAAATGTTTTTGTTAAGCGGGAGTTTTGGTGTTTGTGCCTATCGTCTGCTGAGCTTTGCTTCGCTACCGTTCGGAGGCCCTTTGTTTGAGTTCCCTGTGTTACCCACCCGAACTGTCACGAGAAATAGAGTTTTTTCGAAAAATGCCCCGTTATTGATAAAATAACTTATTTCAGAAAAAATAGGTAAGGAATCATCAGATCCATCCATTTTTGGTTCACAGCATACGCTTGTGAATGACATCAGTAGACTGTACACATTTCCAAAGAAGCCCAGTGAGCATATGTCACTTATTTTGAATTTTGAGGGTACTTCCTCAAAATTCTGGGCCATACCCCTATGTCCCAGTGGTTAAATGTATCCTTCTGTCGGTCCCACGCACGTTTGCGGAAGAAATGGTAGTGACAAAACTTGTTTGGTATTGAACGTTCTCCGATTTCAGAATCCTTCTCAAAATTTTGCTTTAGTTTCTAACCAATTTCTGACTGTCTGGCATGAGTCTAATAATTGACGTCGGCTGGTAATTTGGAATTTCGAGCGTCCTTCTCAAATTTCTTTACCCCAGTTTTTTGGTGGAAATATTAAGTAATGACTGAACCCATAGGCTGCCTACGTTTATCCCTCCTTTAAACTGGAATCAGATTCAAGCGTAGCTTCAATTAAATTGGTCATGAGTAATAAATCCTAAACTAGAGCATTCGTTGGATAGAGTATGATTAGATGCTTGATCAGGTTCATTCTCTCACTATAATAATCGTTATTTCAGCCAAAATCTCCAGCGTCATTTTCGCAAGTAATGAGTTGGCTAAGTGGCCGCCTACTCACGCCTCCCTATCTTAGCATACCCAGTGAACCATATTAAAGGCCCGCCGTGTGCCTACCAAAACCCTCTGTGTGAGAGTAGGTTTCCGGGTCCAATCAAGCACTAATGGAGGATGAGAGGTGTGTGAATAACAGAAGGAAAGGAATAAAACCTTTGTGATTGCCAGGGGAAGATCTTCTTCGCCCTATGGGTGAGTAATAAACTGTAGTCCTGGTTGCAATTGCTTTGGTTTTGGTCACTCTCATAACAGTTGTGTGCTCATTAGGTTGAGACTAAAATTTTTTCGGTTTATTGTGGATACTTGCAGTGAGAGGCATTCTATGAGTCTCTAAAGTTGTATATATCCTCGCCCGAGAAGTACCAACTGTAACTGCCTTTGGGCAATATTTGCATTCCTGTAATGTGTGTAATATTAGTTCTATCTGTTGCGTCCAGGGACTATATAACTCTTCTCTTTT
>NW_017677696.1:18844-28086 GCF_001879085.1 Nicotiana attenuata
AGTTATTTTCAAAAGAGGTTTTAAACTGAGCTAAGATATTTCTAAAGATTTCACAACTTCACTGCTTTTCTCAAAGGGTTTTACACTACTTTTATATAGCATGATGATATGCCATACGTGATTTCTTACCGCTCAGTTGTTATTTACCTTATTACTCACTGAGTTGGAGTACTCACTTTACTCCCTGCACCCCGTGTGCAGATGCCGGTATTTATTCACCCGGTAGCGGGTTTGGCTGATCAGAGTAAGAGATATAGGAGTTTAACGAGGTGACTGCCAGCATTCGCAACATCGTTCTTCTCCCTTTGTTCATTCTTCTTGATTAGTGTATTTTTAGACCTTGTTATTGTACTTACATTCTAATAGATGCTCGTGACTTGTGACGCCCCGATTAGGGCTGTGTTGGGTTGTATTTCCGCTAATTAATATTATTAAGTCATATTTTAGTTGTTTATTCATGTTTAAATTATTTTTGAAAAGACAAGTTGGGTTAGTTGGCTGGCCTCCTCTTCACGAGAGGCGCCATCACGACCAGTGCGGGGTTTGGGTCGTGACAGTTAGAACGACTAAACCTGATTCTGAAAGTTGATAACTTGATGATTAATTCAAAATAAACTAATCCATGAGAGAGTTTCATTTCTTCTATTTGTCTTATTTAAATGCTTGAAAACATGAGAAAGAATATGAAAATAAAGGTGCAATTCGAATTATACAAGAAATTTTTTTGTAAAGACAGAATATGCAGATGCATAGGAAGAAACAAAAAAAAAAAACGAACAATGTACAAAATATAGTAAGTTTAGGAAAGACGNTAACTTCAATTGCATGAATTTAGCTTAGTTAGTGTTCATTTTTAGTTTGATACCTAAACATTATTCTGTTCTTCATTGTTTCATCTCATGTTTATGTTCAGTTTTGTTTTAGGTTAATTAACAAGTTGTTTAGTCTGTTTGTTTAACTGTCAAATTCGGGGAAGCTAAAAACAAAAGCCGACTTTTACGCGATTGGTTGTTTAATTGTTTAAGTTTGCAAACTGAGTAGGTTAAATTCTAGGTTTTCTTTGCAGTTTCATTTTAATCTTGGTTTGATTACTGTTTAGGTGTATTAGTTGTTAAATCCAGTTTTTGCTTAGGGTTTATTAGATAAACACTTCTATTTACTGATTGATTTAATTTTTAGGTTTAAATTGCAGCATCATGATTCTGTTTGGCATTTTGATTTGGATTTTTGATCCCTTCTGGTCTTGTCTTTGTTTGCCTTGCTTTGTAACTCACTAAAAACTTGTAGGGGCTTAATTAAACTAAATAAAAAACTTAGGGGGGATTTCAGAACTTAAATAAATAAATATCTAAAAAAGAAAGTTCTAGAAGGTACCAGCTGTCCAAAATTGGTTTTAAAAGATGCTGAAAATGGACAGCTGTATATTTTATCCTCTATCAATATGCTGTACTATCCAAGAATTAGGGTAGAATATTCTTTGATGCCATTTAGGATATACACTCTATAAAAAAAAAAAAAACTGCACTCACACACACATTTTTCCATCAGCATTTTCTGCATTTTGAAAGGTTCTGAATATAAAAATTCCTTAAAAACATTTTCCGGCTAGAATATTAGTTGCCAAATTAGAATTTCTGGACTGGTCTTCTGCTGAAGACTCTGGTTTTAAGAGTTCTGGTTGCTGGTTCTTGGTTTCTTCCTTCTGGTTTGATTCTGGGTGTTGTTTGTTTGGGGTTTCTGTTGCTGCTCCATTTTTCTAAGCTTCAGCCAACTTTTCTTCCGTTTGTTGCTGGTTTTTGTTGTTGTTTTGTACAAGGTATTGATCTCAGCCTTCTCCATGTAATGCTTTATTGAAATGATATAAGACTAGAACTGCAAATTATATGTGGAAAAAATGAATATCTTTTCAAGCTAGTTGTAGTTTTACATTGATATGGATTAGATTGGTATTTATTATGTGAGTTTAAAGCTTGGAGTAATTTGGTATGAATAGCCTAGTTAATACATGGATGCTTTGTAGTTTTCTTCTTGAAAATAACCTTGTTTTGAAGATGTTTCTCTAGCCAAGTATTCTGCCTGTTAATGCTGATTCTGGATGTTGTTCATTAAAGTCATGTCTTCCCTTCTTCTTCTGTTAAATGAATAATATGTTGTTTACTTGATGTCATTTGAGTTTTGTTTGCTAACCATGAGCTATAACTTGTGGATTTGGCCACTAGTTGGCCAAATCAGCAGGTTTAAAAGCTAAGAGTTGAAATTCTACTGTTGGTAGCATGCTGGATCTGTGTGTTCATGTGTTGGACCAAGATTCTGATGGATAAATCAAGTCCAAAAGAGGCAGGTGTTCATTAGGTTATTAATTACATGGAAGTTGTAATAGATTAGTAATGTAGTATTAATAGGTCGTAATATAATATTCTGATTTTGAAAGCTTTTATTTTCATCTGGAGTACTATAATGAATTAGGCCCTGATTTCATGTACTGAGATTCAAAATAATTGCTTTAGGAGTGTAATTATTTTATTGTCGTATTTTCATAAGCACAGTGGTGCAATGGCCAAGGCTATGGACCAGATCTTTAAGGCTAAAAGGTCTGTTTCTGATTCAAAGTGGGCTAGACTTGCGAATGAGCCCAGATGGAAACAAACCTCAAACGAGTTTGGGCCTGGGCCTTAAACCCAATAGCTTGGCTCAGTGCTGAAGTTTTCTCTTATGAACTATAGTATAAATGCATGTTTTTTTTATGTCTTGCAAATCATATGTAGTGTAATTAATTTTCAAACTTGAATTGTATTTTGATTTCTAGATTCTGTTTTTTTTTTACTTAAAAGTGAATTGATTTACAACTTTTGACAAATGTGTTGTTACATCCCACAGTATTATATTACGACGATGTAATGCTCTGCAGTAATATATTACGATGGTGTTACACCCAACAGTATTACATTCGGTGATGTTACGCTTCACAGTATTAAGTTACGGCGATGTTGCACCCTGTAGTATTGTGCGTTGAATTTATTGTAAGGTAATTGACATCAGTCCAAGGAAAAGATTATTTGAAGATTATAAGGATTGTTAGTGATGAATAAATTCATGAAGGATAAAGGGGTACACGGATTAAAGAAAACGAGTTTCGTTGAAAGTGGCCAATTTGGAATAAAATACGGGTCGAGCGATAATACTCGATAATTATGAACTAGTACCATGCAAGGTACCATATGACCACGGTAGTATAATATATAAAGTTTATATGAAGTATATTAAAAATAAGTAGAATTTTAAGTAATTTGGGGCAATTATAAATTATGCGGGTAATTGGTTAATTACCGGGTAGCAGGACATTACCCAGTTAACTAATAAGTGGATAAAAAATTAATATCCCACCCCACCCCACGTGTCAAGAAGCCACCAAATTGGAAGTGACTAATAGTCACTTTTGCCAAATGGCTAAATCATGGAAATGAGCTTTAAGTCTTAGAAAACAAGACTTGTGATGATTATTCTAAAGACTTTATATTTAAAGCCTGAAGAACCAAAAACGCTGCTTTTGCTTTCTGAAAATTCAAGATTCCATTTCATTTCATTAGGCTTAGAACGTTGCTCTGCCCTTGAAAACAAAGTGTCATTTCGTGCCAAATTAGCTTGAAATCAAAAATTTGGAACAACAGAAAACATTTTCGTCCAGACAAATCAACTACTTAGCCAAAGAATTTCGTTCAACATATTTCACGGAAGTAGAGGCTTCATTCCGTTCAAATAATTTCAGGAACAGGTATGTTAAGGCTAAGCTTTTCCTTCATTTTAGCATGATATCGTAATTACACAAGTTTGATAACGAGGCATAAAGAAAAATTCGTTTCCCGGAATTTACGTATATTTTGCTAGTCTCGCAAATTACTTATATTTTCCTAGTTTTGTAAGTTACCATATTCTTCTTATCGGGACTGCATATTTAGTTGAGTGTTTCCTTCTTCCGGTCAAAAGAGCAGAGAGTTTACATATATACAGTATTAAAAGTATTTTCATTACCATCGAGCTATAATCGATGGGCAGGCCTCTATTAGGCAACCTCTGATCAGATGATAAGTTATATACCGAGCCTACTATGGCCGAGCGCATATGAGCGAGCCCAGTTGGTCGAGATACAGAGCCTAGTATGGCCGAGCGCCTATGAGCAAGCCTACTACGGCAGAGCAGTTATATATATACCGAGCCTTATAGGGCCGGACAGCTATTTTACTTACTATATCGAGAGAGTTGAGTCAGTATCAGCAGGTAAGCATATCTTCAGATCTTCTTTGACTTCCAATTACTTTCAGTTATTATATTATCAGTTCAGGTTCAGCTTTCAGTATATTGTCTTACATAATCGGTACATTATTTCGTACTGACGTCCCTTTTCTGTGGGCGCTGCATTTCATGCGTGCAGGTTCAGACAGACAAACGGGTAGACCTCCTCATTAGGTGTTGCCCGAGTTCAGCTTGATCGGTAAGCTTCATACCCTTCGAAGTTGCCGGGTCTAGAGCTTTATGTATATCTTGTATATATGTATATATGTATATATATGTTATGAGTAGACTGTGGCCATGTTTCGATCACAATATATCCATCAGTAGAGGCTTGTAGACATATCCTGTCGGTTAGTGAAGTATGTTGGGCTTGTAGGCCCTGTACGTATATTTTGTTGGCTTGTCAGTTGTAGTAATTATGACGGCCTTGCCGGCCCAACTTTATGTTGACATTAGTTACCGTTAGTCTCCATTTAGTTTTATATTTTGTATCACATATTATCTTGTAATGTGGCCCATAGCCAAAGTATGACATTACATGTCCAGAGTCTCTTAGTCTCAAGTGGTACGCAAGGATAGATGAGGCACTAGGTGCCAGTATCGCCCCCTGGCTTGGGGCGAGACAAAGTGGTATCAGAGCAGTTCTGTCTTAGGGAGTCTACAAGCCGTGCCTAGTAGTCTTGTTTATGGGTGTGTCGTGCACCACACTTATAAGCAGGAGGCTACAGCGCATTTATGGTTGTCACTCTTTCTTCTTACTCTAGATCGTGTGGTAGAACTCACTTATACGAATTCAAGTCCCGAACTTCTATTCGTAATAAGAAGATGCCTACATTCAGAAAGACGATCGATAAGAGATATAGCTGATTGTTGATTTAGAGGAACTCGATTTTGCATCTTGCTTATGATAAGTAAATGTGAGGTCTTTAGAAAATCATGGGTGTACTGAAAAGTGTAAGCCTCTTGATAAGGAACCTTAAGGCAAGAATATTTATCCACATTTATGGTGAAATACAATGCTTTTAAGAAGTAAAAAAAGCAAGGTGGAGAAGGATACGAGGCGCCCAGTTAATGAATATTATCGGTAATACAGTTCCGGCAGAAAAATATAAGCATTAAGAGTTACCCTCAATAGTAACAGAGCTATGTACAATTGGTCGTATCCATCTCGGTTATGCCCTATGGGGGCTAACAGGTGTAGTTTAAGAAAAGGACGGAACATTAGGACCTGGCTGGGATTTGAGTAAACCAAAATGGTGAATGGATTGTTTGTGTTAGTTGACATTTTCGAAGGATATTGCAAGTGTGCTAGTAGATCTCTTCGTGAGACACCTAGATGGTGCACCCTAAAATATTAAAGCTAGATATGAGCACTGGAAGCCTTGAAGGAATAAATATTACCTTAGTGTGGCTCCCGCCCCCAGTAAAGAAAGAATGTTAGGCAATTGAAAGAGCCAAGGGATGGAGCAAGGGGAGCCAAAAGCAAAAGAATGTTTTGTTCGAGTTTTTAGAGTAAAGTAGTAGACATAGATAATTAGGGGGAGATAAGAAGAGAGTTAACGAAGCATTATGAGTAAGATATGATACACGGATGATAACGGTAGGTCAAAAAAATGATGACAGTATTACAGAGTTTACAGTCAAGTGAATGGAAAGACAAAAGATGACAGGCCTTGAGACAATAAAAGAATATAGGCCATAAAGTCATATCCTCATTTCGAGAAATAAGTTCGCAACTCTAGCGCGATTACCAAGAGGAAAAGTTGGACCCCAGAGTAATAGGAATTAATATGGACTGGTGAATCAGATAAACTAAATATGAATTAGGGGCTTAGTGATTTGATAATAGTCAACATCATGAGAATTTCAGATCGCGTTCCGGCGATAAAAGGACGGACAACAGAAGATTCATGAGGAATTCAGAGAATGGTCATTCAGGAAGACGCTTCCCTAAAGCAAGTAATGTTAGCAAAGTTAAGCTTAAGGGACTATATGTACCAGTTACATTAAGTGTCACCCTTGCGAGTAAGGGAATTTGTCATCCTTGCTATAGAAGGATTGCCGCTAGGCGAGTAAGGATCATTGATGTTGAGAAACGACGCCAAAGATGAAGAGGTAAAACATCTATAGGTAGATCCTCGTGGCTTCAACTCTTAGTACACCCCTAAAGGGGGGAATATGGAGTGATGTAACATTAAGTCAGAATTAAGTGGTTCTAGTGACTATGGAATGGTAAAGGAAGAATGTGATAAATGAAATAGGAATGAGATGGAACTTATCCAAATCTTACAGATACGCTACGATTCAAGAATATTGTGCAAGCACAACGTCAAGGAGAGGAAGTAAAGGTTCCTGCCCGAGCTGTTATTAATAAATAAGGAGCCAGTGCGAGACATAAGTTAAGACAAAGGAAATAACCCAAGAAAGATTACGAGGAATATTGATATGAGAATGGGCCAACGAGTAGTTAGTAATTGGTCAAGAAGATCCCAGTTATGGCTAAACAGGTTGTTACAGACGAGTCATCAAATCGTGTAAGATAAACATAATAGAACCCAACATGGAGAATTCATCCTCAAAGAATATCATTATAATACTTGAGATATATTCAAACAAGAGTCGGGGTAGTTAAAGGTATTGTATGAGTATTACGGGGATAAAAGAAAGTGCCACTGGGAAGGCAATCAAAATATTAGTTCAGAAGCAACCATACAAGCACAAGGGCATGGAAGTAAGCAACTACAGATGATTATAGGCAAGTAAGGACATCAAAAAGGTCCGTAATAAGCTCATAGCTTTACAAGAGTCAAGGGTTCTCCCTAAGTACTGCAACGAAAGACTAGCTGAGGAGATAAGAAAGAAGGCTGTAATCTAAGCACAACGACCTAAAGTGGAAATGGTCGTGTAACAACAATCTCGCAACAACATTGTAATCATTCCAAAGGAAAATGGCACCTACCGTGGCTAATGAACGGGAAGTAAGAACTCTGGCAAAGTAATATTCGAGATCATATGAGTTGTATGAAAACTCTGGCAAGTGTGGGCACTAAGATAAGCTAAGTATGGACGCAACAAGGGGGCAGAAAGACCAGGAAAAGCAATAGCTTACGTTGAAAGAAAGCTAAGATGGAACATAAGAATTATCTATCAATGATCCAGAGTTAGTATATTATGGATACACTAAAGATTTTGGAGCATTATCCAGGCAGCATATTTGTTGACAATCATACAGCCATAGAAGACTCCGGTATAAGTTAAAAGAAAGAATTGAGCCCAGGGCATAGATAAAGGATTGAATTGTTAGAAGATTGTATCATGAATATTCCATAACGCCCATGAAAGGCTAAGGTAAGAACTGATACCATGAGCCACAGATCGGAAGATGGCTTAAGCCTCCGAAAGGCTGATCAGAAGGAAGAGGAAACTAAGGAATTACATCACCCAAGTAAATCAGGAGTCTGATTATTGGACCTAGAAAAATTATAGAAGTTATTTGAGAACATGATAGAATCACTCTTAATATCATATGTTCAAGAGATATAACACAACAACCATAATCTATAATGGCTCTACAAGGAAGCCAGTTAGAAGAAGTACCAGCCTCATAAGAAGTCAGTACGAAGCTCCCACCGGATTGTGGTATGTACCAGAGGTGCGAGTATTATAATAGATCTTCAAGTTATGAACGTGAATTACACCTAGGTGGAAGGGAGGTTATGAAAGAGATAGAAGATATGATACGAGATTTTAAGTAAGTAAGGTAAAGTGAACAACGTACGAGATACTCAAATGCAAAAAGTTGTGAATAGTCCATACTCCGGTTAGAAGGCTATAAACAAGGGGATCCAATAACCGGGAATGATAGCGGCATCGTCAGCGGCATGTCTTCCAGCCTATAGTTTCTAAGTACTGAGAGATCTAATTAAGAGAGTAGAGAAAAGTTGGAGACAATGTGATGTCTCGCTTGACGTTCCAGAATAATATAAGGAAATCTATAGTGCAAGAAAGTTAAAGGAAAGTTGCGAGTAGTATAAATGGATATATATTGGTCGCAAGCTAAAGTATGGTAGAGCGACAAAGTTTTAATAAAACATGAGTAAGGATGAGGAAAGGCAAGTGAAAAGGTGATGAAAATGGATAAGTCCTCGGGATTAAGTCCATGGAAACAAGAGAGATAATGGTTTCTCTAAGTTATTGAAAGTTCAGTATAGCCTGAATAAACTCAAAGGAGTCTAAGATTAATAACATTTAGAAGGAACAAAATGTTGACCTGGTAGTAAAGTGAGGGTATAATTGTGACAGATAAAGGATGACGTTTGGGCCTTTGTTTGAATAATGATTTGAAAAAAAAAAGAGAAGAGAAGGAGAAAAGATTTCGCTGGCGGCACGAAATTAAGATACCCCCATAAGGTGAATCACATTGAGACACTATGAAATACTTGATGTGACATAATCCCTAGGGGAAAAAGTATTACGTAAGGAGTTTCGAGTTATCAGTGGTATGTCGTAGATCAATATTGAGGTGAATCAACAATAGATGGACAAAAGTCACAAAGTATGAGATGAGATTAGGCTATCATTCTAAAGATGAGCAGTGATGAGGGAGCATTAAAGGATTTAAATTTATACATATGGAATAAGCAACGAGAGTAAGCTGGGATTTGGTAGTAAACCTCAGCAACGATAAATTAAAGTAAGAGTTATGGCAATAAATTCATACGGATGGCTAAACGGGCCTATGCGATGAGATATAGCAATATTCGTGAATTCAACAAAGTACCAAGCGAAGAACTTCAGTATACTCATATATACCCAAAGGGACATCTTATCAAGCTCTACATATGAAGCCTAGAGATTAGACACACATACAAGGTCAAAATTGTACATGCTGCATGATGAAAGGTAGCAACAGTTACGACATGGGAAGGATTACGACTACAAGTTGTGGTGTG
>NW_017677697.1:0-14716 GCF_001879085.1 Nicotiana attenuata
AATATTTCTTCTCAAATGTAGCATCTTGATGAGGTCCAAAATAGAAACCATCCTCTTGCACTTTCCAAAAATATTCAGACACTAAAGCACCAAGGGATCCACATTGGTCAGATATAAAATCATTGAAAACATCAAATGCTTTGTCTTTACCATTCCAGTAAAAATGGCAAAAGAATAATGTACCACCACCAAATTGTTCTTGAAACTTAAATCTGAACTCTTGACCAATGACATTGAGTGTATAATATCCTAGATCGTCATTTTTAGATTGACAACGAAGAGTCAAAGATGGAGAATTAGTTGGGATGTTGTCGATTATATGCATTAGATAACCAGGACTAAATAAACCAAGTCTAGGAGTCAAACCAGAACTTGTAACTAGAGCAAGGTTAAATGCAAATATGAATAAGAAGAAAAGGTGGTTGTTCTTGAAATAACTCATGTTTGACACTTGATCAAATGGTTCTGTATATCTTGTCTTGAATCTATGTGTATTTGTGCTATGTATTTATACATGGGAAGAAAGGTGTATCCTCCTAATCTCCTAAGATTTTGTTAACTTAGATGAGATTTTTGCTTGTAAATTATTTCTAAAGTAAGAAACATTCTATATGTGACCATTCCCATTAAGTAGGAAATTAATTGTACCAAAAGGAAAATTTAGGAATTTTTTTTATTAAATGCCATATGAGGGGTAAAGATATATCTAGTCAAAAAATGAGCTTATTATATACTCCTACCATATTTAGTCCAATGGAATAATAAGCTTACTGTCTTTACATTTACTTTGCATTGCACACGAACTTGTCCATATATGACAGAAGTCAAGTAAAAGTAAAATGAATATATGTCACATTAAACAAGAGAATTTAAAGAAGTTAGAAAATAAGAGTTATGCCATTTTAGAACAATTCTTTATCCATTTTTCTATAATTGGAGTAAAGTTAATTAATTAAGTAATTCCCATTTTTATCCTATTGAACCTTTGACTGGAGGTAGAAATTATTTTTTCTGTGTTATTTACACTAGGTGGTCACTTTTGTGACATTGTATTTAGAAGTTGGCTACTTTTTCAAATTAGACGCATGGTGTGAATAATAGTTTTGAACTTTAAACTTTTAACTAGTTGACCATTTACAAGCTCAAAACCACTGGTCTAATTTTAGAAGGTGGCCAACTTCTAAATACAAGGTAGGGCTGGGCATATATTAGGTAAAGCCGATAATCCGAACCGTTAATTGTTTATTGGATTATCGGTATCGGGTTATTGCGTTAACGGTTCGGTAACGGTTTAGGATTTTTTCACTATTGGGTTATCGGTTCGGGTCTCGGTTTGCCAATTTTGTTAATGGGTTAACCCGATTACCCAATAAGAATTAATAAAATTATGACTTTACCCTTAAGTATATACATATGCTAGGGTTTCAGTTCATTCTCTCCTATTCTTTCTCAGCCACACTCTTCAGTTGCTTCATCTTCATTCTTCATAGACCTTACTAATTACTGCTAGCGTAAGTCTTTAGTCTTATACATTAGGCTTTTAATTTCTATAATAAAATTCATCTTTATATTGGTATTTTTGACTGTTAATGATTCTTTATTTTTTTATTTTCGTTTCTTAATTTTGTGAGCTCACGTTGTGCAACATATACCTACTACCAATTTCTCTTCGCACTTATCAATTCTCAATCGAAAATCTTCGCCAGTTTTGGGTATATTTTTTAACATTATTCTTCTGTACAGTACGTTGAGCTTTGACAACAGGGCAACATTTTCTTGCCTTTTAGGTGTTTTTCATTTCTGTGTTAGTATTGCTCATGCACATATCAAGATTTTGCTCAGTGGTTTCTTTTTTCAGGTTAGACATTTGACAAACAACATTCAATTTATCTCGGACTGTTAGTACTATATGTTTAGACTTGTTAATTTAAGGTGATTGCTACTACTTTGTATTATTATTAATGTATTTGGACAACTGTTGTTGAAGAATTAGTACTATTCCAGTTGTGGCTACTGGACAGAACGCAAAAATGGGTAGTATACTATATGTGAATTCTTCTCTTTTTTGCTTAACTCCAGCGAATTGTCTTCGCTTTTTTGCTTAACTCTAGCGAATTGTCTTCTCTTTTTTGCTTAACTCTAGATTGAGTTATCTTATCGGGTAAACCGATAACCGAATCGATAATGATCGATAACCGATTAACCGGTAACCGATAACCGATATCTTATTGGTTCGGTTATCGGTTTATCAAATTTGTAAATCGATAACCGATATGCTAAACCGATAATATTCATAATCGAACCGAACCGATCGACGTCCACGCCTAATACAAGGTCACAAAAATGACTATTTGTGCAAATCAACCATTTTTCCGATTAGCCAGAAACAACCTAGGCCGTGTTCAGTAGTAGGGTCGTAATTGTATCAACTGAAAAGGAATTTTCTTCCGAACGTCCCAAGTTGTAATATGATTCATTACCAGCAATAGAATATTCCTCTTCCGAAGCCAAAAATGGGACAAAAGTATATATAAACAATGGCTAAATATTAATAAGCGGTTCAAAAACTGACCATCCGAGCTAATGTTTACGTCCAGCAAGCTGACTGGCGCCAAAAAAATCTTATCCAACCTTCCCAACTTGCGGGTTGGATCGGGCCATATCGCAGGTCAAACCCATTTTGACTGCTCTAAGTTACTAAATTTGGGCTAATGCATGATAGCACGAGTTAGCCAGTTTTCGGACTGGTAATTGATTAATAGTCAGTGTTGGCAAAGTCATTGAAAAATAGCTATTTGCTTTGCTGAAACACTAAAAGTTCTAGCATAATATGATGGATTATTGAGCTCCTGCGTATAAACTTCCATCATATTATGTTGGAACTCTAGCACACCTAAAGTTCCAATATAATATGCTGGATTATGGAACTCCTGCGTATAAACTTCCAACATATTATGTTGGAACTCAAACATATTATGAAATTCGAGCACATTATGCTGGAATCTTATATGTAGAAAATACGAACTCCAGCATATTAAGTTAAAAAATTTCCGGATTTTTAAGGATGCATGCATCACAAATATGATCTTTTGAAAAATCTAGTTTTGGAAGTCCAATGACGAGATCATGTTTAGAAAGCTCTTGAATAGTATGCATGCTGGCATGACCAAGTTTTCTATGCCAGACCCAGGGATCATCAACTATAGAAGCAAGACAAATTTGATCTCCAAGATTATCTAGGTTGCTAATAGTATAAACATTTCTGTCTCTATTACCTGAAAGAATGACTTTACCTGATTCATCTTCTATGAACCAACCATGTTTCTTAAACGAACCTCATAGTCATTGTCACATAGTTGACTAATGATGAGAAGATTGTAGCCGAGTTCATCAACCATACTAACTAAGTAAGAAAATTAAAAACTTGAACAAAAATAAATTAAAGCTTAACTTAGATAAACAATCAATAACTAAGTCCCCGGTAACGGCGTCAAAAACTTGTTGGTTCCCCAAATACACGCAAGTATACGTGGCCGTCAAGTAAAAAAGTGACTCGAAAGTCGGATGCGGAACCCACAAAGATTTAGATTATCGTTAATTAAGCTAACTAAAATCAATTAACTGTCCAAGATAATCAAAAACTTTGTTTTTCTACTAAACTACTATTGCGAAAATTAAATAAGTAATTAGTTAAATAAATTAGGAGCAAGCGATTGTGGTTGGATTTTATTCAAAGGAGATGAAGATTCCAGGGTTCTGATTAGTTGTCAATCCTATTGAGTTTGTAATTAAACATGTTAATCCAAATTATCTATGATTGCGAGTTGACCGGATCGTTTATATAAATAGCATGTTCCCACAATACTATCCGTCTATCCACAATATATCAATCTTGTATTCCTATGGTATTGAATCTATCATGAACGAATATAATATGGTATTCAACTAAGCAAGACAGTTAGGTATATTGCTATCCTAACCTTAAAATTATTCCCGAGCCACGGGTTCAGAAACAAGCTCTCTCTAATTTTACTCTAATCTAAATACGGCTTTCCTAAGCACATACGTAGTAAATAGAAGTCAACTACAGGCCAAACAATTAAGCAATTATGCACAGAATTAAAGAAACAACCAAAGATGATAACTCGAATTAACGGTAATGTAATTAATAAACTTCAATATTCATGACAACCACCACCCTAGAATGTAAAATTTATCTCCACATAGACATGGTAGCAAAACAACAAATCATCCAAAAAAACGTAAATATTACTAAGTTTGATGGAAGAAAGATGGAATCTGATGACTTTCGGTCTGCACGGCGGCCCCTTGCTCTCCCTTGGTCGAAAGTATGTTCTCCAAAGTCTTCTCTCCTTCCAAAGTAGTGTCTCTCCCTCAAAAGCACATTTTTTGATGTATTTATAGCGACTAGGGTTTGTACGGGTCGAGTTGTGCTTCTCCTAATTCAGATTGGAGAAGCTGATTTTTCTGCTCCGATCCCGGTATTGCGAAGTGAACCTCACTTCGCTGTCCGAAACTTTTCTGGTTTCTTCTGCTCCGGTCCTGGTCTGGCGAAGTGTACCTCGCTTCGTTGTCCGGGACCTGGACACGAAACTTATACTTCCTCCAGATTCTTTCGTTTTTACCTCACTTTGCATGCAAACTTTCCAAATTACTTCCAATTGACTCCTACACATATAAATACCATTATTTAGCTCGAGTCACAAATATTCACACCATAGTCAACAAGATCAAGGCATAACGCAAGGAAAATTACATGCAAAAATATGGATTTTTTAGCCAAACATCACAAAATTTCAACCAATTTAAGATTGTAATACAATTCTTATCTATTAAAGCATTATATTAACAATATTTTCATCTAACGTTACACACTTCATTTGCAGACTCAGTGTGCATGGGAGGACCGGCATAATAGTGCCATTCTTGCAAATTTATAGTTCAAATGTCGTAAGAGACTATCTAATTTCTTCTGTTCTGCTCGGAAGAAAAACAAGAAGCCTTCATGGGTTCTACCGCATTTATGGGAGGATCTGCTCAGGCAGTGGGCCACTAAGAATTTCGAGAAGAGGAGTGAACAGGGAAAGATGGCCCGAGCATCTGAGAAGGGTGGCTCATTGCACTGTGTGGGTGCAAGGAGCATGAGGACTACTAGGAGACTATTGGTAATTCCTTAAAGCATTTAAATTTTATTTTATCGAATTATATTTATTTTAATTTATTTAACATATTTATTATATTTGTAGGAAAAAAATATGGGATGAAGCTGACTCACGATGAGTTCTTTAATGAGACTTACATCCGGAAGAAGAAGGCACCGACAGATCCTAGTAGATGGGTCGAGGACTAGACGGGGACTACATATGTAAGTTTCATAACTACTATAACTTAAAATTAATGTTTATAGTATTATATAATAATTTTCTATTTTCTAAATAAAAAGTCGCTATAACTACTGTGGAGGAGCACATTCAAAGATTGCCACCGAATAAGCAACGCGACCTACCTTCCATTTTATACGAAGAAGCGTAGTAGATTTGGTTGGATGTTGTCGGTGGTCCTAAAAAGGGGATAGCATACGGTCTTCCAGAGAGATCATTTTGGCGCTACAGGGTTGGATTGCAAGGTATAGGGACTTCCGCCCAGGGCGAGGCACTTGATAGGTTGACTCTCTCAGCTATGAAGAAGAAGATTGCGAAGCTTTCAGTAGAGCTTGAAGAGGTAAAGACTAGAGAAGAAAAGAGAGATAAAAAATTTGATAGCCTTCAAGGTCGGCTAGAAAAGAGGGACCAACAATTTAGTGTCCTTCAAGGTCAGCTGGCCAATCTTCTTGCTAGTGGTGCTTTCCCGATTCCCCAGTCTCGTGAGTCTTCCCCAGATGCTAATCCTTCTCGTCGTGATCCTTCGAACCATGCCGACGATGAAGCTTCTAGTAGTGGAGATGGAGATGATGCAGTACAAAACACTCATTGAATAGTGTATATAAAAAAATCTTGAACTTGTAAAAATTTAGTTGGAATAGTTTAAAATGATGATTGTATTGTTGATATTATATTGTTGATATTAATTTGTTATTGAACATTTGCATTGTTGTTGTTGTGATTGGCATTTCTTAATTACTATTGTTATTAGCGTTGTTGTTGTTGTGGTAGGCGTTAGTTAATTGTTGATGTTGTTGTTGGTTAATTGTGGTTGAATGACAACAATGTAATGATGTTATTATAGGATAGTTATTGGTTGTAATTGAGTGGTTGTTTAGCTTAAAAGCAACCATATTCAACCAGATTTTTTCCCAGAATTCCGACCGATTTTTGACCGATTTCGGTCGGAATTCTCGTATTAAAAGCCTAGAATACATAACTACCGACCGACTTCGGTCGATAATTACAATGTGCAATCTGCTGTTGATACCCAATTTTTTCCTATGTATTTTATACACAAAATGCTTTCAAAATAACATGTACATGCTATATAAGCATGCCCAAGTGTTTTGGTATTGTTTCCTAATTTTTAAAAGATTTTAAAATCAATTTATTATCCATTTTAGCAGTACAAAAGTCAGTAATTATTCCCAAAAATATCAATTTTTGTGAATAATTTATTTTATTCTCATATTTATACCAAAATATAGTTAAGGTGATTTTTTTATATTTTTACAAATTTATCTGGTATTTTTAAAGCTAAATTGCATACAATTATAATTTTATGTTATTTTAAGGTTAATAGCATTTCTATAATTGTAAAAATGGTTTCAATATTTTTTAATTACTATTTATATATTATTAATTGGTTCAGTACTTTTAATTTGCTTTTAAAATTATTTTTACTATTTTTATAAAATAAAAGGGGTAAAACTGGCTATTAAAATCTGGCCTCATTTCGTTTCAATTGCAGCCCATTTGCATTTCGATTATAGCCATATTAACCCCCCCCCCCCTAATTGACCCAATTTGAATCCTAACCGGGCTAGCCCAATTCCGTATCCTTAACCCATTTAACTACCCGACCCAAGCCTCCTTTAATCTAGACCGTTGCTCAATCTGATCAACAGTCACGATCTCCCCTTTCCATTTTTAATTCCCCAAACCATACCCTATCCCCCATTTTGTTTAGTCTGCCGCCCTTGAATACTCTCCACTCTCAAAACTCTCTCGAAGGTTCTTCGGAACCCTAGCCTGTCTCCGACCCTTTTCCACCGTACTTTTACCGGAATCCATGGCTTCTCAGGCCATGGAAGGTCTATACTCACCCCTCTCCACCATTAGACCTTGGGAGTTCGAGGTTTTGAAGTTTGACTTCGAGGGTTCTCTCTCAGATCTTCTCAGATCTTTGGTTCCATGGCTTCTCCGGCCATGCTCCGGCATATTCAAGCATGAGAAACCTGATTCCTGACCTCTTCGACCCAGGATCTGACTTTTCAAAGCCTTTCTTATTTCTAGGGTTTCTCCGAAACCCTAAGTTTTTCGAGGTTTTTCTTTGTTTATTTTCTTATATCTATGGTATGTTTGTGTTCTACTGAACCTCTAAATTGTTTTCCCCAAATTTTCTTTTCAAAATTGTTTATTTTCGATTTAGGGTTTCTAAAAGGATTTCAAAAAATATCTTTCTGATTCTTGCTGTTCTTTCCTTTATGTGTGTTTGTCTATACTATGCTCGTATATTTTCTGTTACTACGCGTGTGTTGTTCTTCTGCTTCTTCTTTTTCTAGTATACATGTTACTCCTGTGCTCACATGCTAATCCTTGTTATGTTACTCTTCTACTATATGTGTTTACTGTTGAGCTCTTTGATTTTGTTTGCTTTACTAGACTCTGTTTGTGTTCTTGCTAAGCATGTTTCATCTACTGTGGCTTAAGTTTACACCACCTCTCTTTTCGTCTGAACTTGCTTAAGTTCCGACTTTTCTAAAACATGCTCTTTTATGCTCTTAAATCAGCTTTCTTTCTTTGTTGTTTCAAACCTGCTATCCTATTTGTTTTGTTTCTCATGAGGCTCTGAAACAGACCTTTGAGTCTGTTTCAATGGCTTGCCTTCTCATCTCTATGTCTGATTCGATTTGAAACCCTAGGATTTGGGATTTTCTTTGGCAAGTTTGATTTGGTGTTTGGACTAGGGTTCTGCATTGGAACCCTGGACTCTCAGACTCACTATGAGTCTACAAACTGAACTTGTTTTCCCTTTGCTTATGATTCTGAACCTTTCAATATTAGACTCTTTTCTAAGTAACATGACGACCCCTTTTGTTTGATTTGTCTGCTTTATATATGAGAAGTTCTTCTTTCAAAAAAGGTTTTGCCAACTACTAATTGATTCTCAATTCCTTTAATAGGGTTTGACTGATTGTTACTGATTTTCTCTAATTGAACCATCTTTACCTTTTCTCGACATGGTTCATTCGAACAAAGCCTGCCACTTTGATTTTACTGGCTGTTTGATTGATTCCCTTTCCTTATTTCATACAAACCGTGTACCATTGGACTTTTGCCTTAAATAACTTCTATGTATTTACCCTTTATTGTACTGCCTAAAAAATATTTTTTCAAATCCCTTTCCTTAATTTTTTTTACCCGTTTGAAATCAGAATCCCTTAATTAAAGGGAGATTGATTTCAATGTTATTTCCTTACCTTGTTCTTACTTGTTTGATGCACTATAAAAGGGGCCCGACCCTTCAGCACTAAAACAACTTTTGAACTTTTGAACTTTACAACTTTTGAACTTTTGATCCTAAGTTCAATACTCATACTCTCACACGCATACTCTCAATCACAATACTCTTTCAATTCTCTACTCTCTTCTGAGACTTTTGTAATGCTTTGCTTGCAACTTGGATTTTCAAGACTGCTGTTTTACTTATTTGTTTTCCCTAAAACTGGTATGTCCCAATTTAATTTCAGCTCCTTCTCTATATGTTTACTTTACAGTTGTCATTTTCTAGTTTACTTTGTTGTTTATACTTCTGTATTAAAGCATGTCTTTCTTTTATGTTTACTGCTGTGTATAAAATCCCTATCCCTCATTCCCCTATGTGTGTTGAGTTAAGTTCATGGCTTGGCCGCATCCAAATTGCTGCCCAGGTCTGAACCTGACCTTCAATAGGTCCTAACCCCAAACTCAAGCCTAACAGGCTGGTCAGGGGTGTGCCATCATCCTAATTGCTGGCATGACCACTAGTTTGTCATGCTTTCCTTAATTCCCCCTCTATTGCACTTACACTTATTCTTAGACTCTAAGTTCTGCCCCCCTCCTATGAGCCTTGCCTTTGGGACCTTGACTTCCCTCTAAACTTGGACATTTGAGGGTTGGCCCTTCCACACCGCACTACAATCTGATCCTGCAAATGTAATTGGGTGTGAGCACTGCCTGGAGTTAATGAAGCCTCCTTGGAACTTTGACACACCCAAAGGATGAGAAAGGCTTTGGAAATCTGATCTTTGAAAGTTGGTTTATCTCATGTTTCAGACTAGGAGTCTGAATTAGGCTCTCCTTGGTTGGAACTTTAATTCCTGATGTATTTTTTATTTTATTTTTATTTTTTTTGATTCATTCGGGTTTTAATAATTTGTAATAACTATTGGGGGTGTATAGTGAAAAGGGAGGGTCACTCATGTTATGCATGTGGTAGACATCATGCTTAGGTATTTATTTCTGCAATCACAGCCTGTTTTTTCGCTTATGGCATTCACAATATAAAATCCTGCCCATAAGTTTATGCATCTACATATAGAAATCTTGCCTATAAGTTGTTTCATTACTATATTAGAAATCCTGTCTATAAGTTATGCATTTCATTAGAAATCATGTCTATAAGTCTCTGCAATTCTGCATATTAGAAATTATATGGTTATATAGTTTTCCTGCACTTCTGCACATACACATGTCATTAGGCAAACAATCCATAGGTTAAAAAATAATCAATTGCATCTTAGACACCATGCTCTTAAGGTTCCTGCACTTACATAACCGTTTAGAATCAATAACGCTTAGAATTCATGCCTATAGGAGCAATCGTTTAAATCTGATTCACCCGCAAAGTCTAAAATCAGTAATAATGTTGTTAACATCCGCAGAATCGGTTTATTTCTAAAGTAAGTAATCTTCTTTAAAATCAGTATGTTTGACCTTGTTAGATATCATGCCTATAGGTTTCACCTAGGCAAACCATTAGGTAATCAGTTAATTATACCAGTCTTTAATAATTACAACCAGCAGGCAGGCCTAATTCGGACTTCTTATCTGAAAATATGTGATAAATCAGCCACCCCCTTTATGTAAGTTTAATTAAAGACCTAACCAGTACTTGTATGTCATGCTAAATAATTTCTGCTTTGAATGAGGAGGCCTATTTGAGCCTTAACTGCTATGTGTTTTCCCCCTTAACTGCTCTTATGTGTTTTGTTTGTCGCACTAGATTTTGTCCTTTTTAAACTTCAAAAGCCAATATCCCTTCCCTCTAGGATTAGTAGTCCCAACTGCCTCCGGGACTGATAGGATTGGGGCGGATAGTAGCATGCAATAAGTAACGAGACCATTCCGCGCTTTAGTACCTTAATGCGGTGGGAAAGGGTAGACATGGATATGATGATCACGCGATAACACCACGTGTATAATTGGTTACCGGGTGTTGCATGGGTGATCCATGTTATTTATAAGCCTAGGACCCCCTCCCTCTTTATGTGTTTACTTCTCTCTTTCAGAATTTTTTTTAAATTGCAGTTTTCGATTCTTTTAAACCTTGCCCTTTGCTTTAATCATTTTAAAAAAAAAATCTCTTTAAATGTCCAAGTACTTTTTTTTCTCTCCCAAATTGTCGTCACATTTCATCCCTTTGCCTGATTATTTGTATCGAGTATTTGACTCCCATTCTTTTGCACTCATATATTCTTTAAATAAATTATGAAATTACCTAGTCCCAAATTTCAGCTCGTTTATTTAACTTTTATACTTCCCCTACTTGCAATCGTTATGTGAGAATCGTCTTGTATGTTTATTTGTTGTTTACATTTAAAGTCACAATTGTAGCATGGCCGGGAACCACACTAGTGGATCTTGGGGGGTGCCTAACACCTTCCCCCCGAGATAATTTCAAGCCCTTACCCATCCTCTGGTTCTTCTTCTCTTCATTTCTTTCTTAGTGTCCTAATGCACTTAATCATTAGGTGGCGACTCTTCTAAATCTCAAAAACCAAATTCCCAAAAGGAATAGACTTGTCCGCCCAAATATCGTAAACCCGATTTCGCCTTTAGAAAAAGGGGGCATCGACACCGGGTATACCCCTGACTTGATGTACTCTATGATATCGTGGAACCAAGGTTCACCATTAAGTTCCTCTTCCACCACGTTACAATAAGCGTGCTGATCACGAACTAGTATATGTAGAGGGTCATTATAAGCCTTATCTGGATGGTGTAACATTGATGCCAGAGTAGCCAAAGCATCGGCAACCTCATTATGGATCCTAGGAATATTCTTGAACTCTGCTGATCTAAATCGTTGACAAAGGTCATGTAGACATTGCCGATATGGTATGAGCTTCAAATCTCGAGTCTCCCATTCTCCCTGAATTTAGTGCACAAACATATCTGAATCTCCTAAAACCAGTACTTCCTGGACTCCCATGTCTACAGCTAACTCAAAACCAAAATGCACACTTCATAGTCAGCCATGTTGTTGGTAATATAGAAACAAAGCTGAGCTGTGACAGGGTAATGGTGCCCTGTTTCAGAAATGAGCACAGCTCCTATTCCAACACCTTTCATGTTAGCGGCCCCATCAAAGAAAAGTTTCCAACCTGGCTTTTCATCCTGCTCAGCCTCGTCAATATGCATCACCATTCATCAGCAAAGTAGGTCTTCATGGCTCATATTATTCATCCACCGGGTTCTCGGCCAAATGATCGGCCAAAGCTTGGGCTTTCATCGCAATCCGAGTCACATAGACGATGTCAAACTCTGTGAGCAAAATCTGCCACTTTGCAAGTCTTCCTGTGGGCATAGGCTTCTGGAAGATATACTTTAGAGGATCCATGCGAGAAATGAGATAAGTAGTGTAGGACGACAGATAATGCTTCAACTTTTGTGCGACCCACGTCAAGGCGCAACACGTCCTTTTACGGAGAGTATACTTGACCTCATAAGAAGTGAACTTCTTGCTGAGATAATAAATGGCCTGCTCCTTCTTGCCAGTGATATCATGTTGGCCCAACACACAACCAAACGAATTATCCAGGACTGTCAAATAATGAATTAAAGGCCTCCCGGGTTCCGGCGGGACTAGCACGGGTGGGTTTGACAGGTACCTCTTGATCTTGTTGAATGCCTCCTGACACTCATCAGTCCATTTGACCGCGGCATCCTTCTCGAGAAACTTAAAGATGGGCTCGCAAGTCGTCGTGGGTTGAGCGATAAACCTGCTGATGTAGTTTAAACGCCCGAGCAAACTCATCACTTCAGTCTTATTCTTTGGCGGCGGCAATTCCTGGATGGCCTTTATCTTCAACGGATCCAATTCAATACCTCGCCGGCTGACTATGAATTCCAACAGTTTTCCAGATGGGACACCAAATGCATATTTTGCAGGGTTGAGCTTAAGGTTGTACCTGCGGAGCCTCTGGAAAAACTTTCTCAAGTCCTCAACATGATCGGACTGCTTCCTGGACTTTATGATCACGTCATCTACATAGACCTCAATCTCCTTGTGTATCATGTCATGAAATATGGTGGTCATTGCCTTCATGTAAGTTGCCCCAGCGTTTTTCAAACCAAATGGCTTTACCTGGTAGCAATATGTTCCCCATGGCGTGATGAACGCTGTCTTTTCTGCATCTTCCTCATCCATCAAGGTCTGATGATATCCCGCATAGCAATCCACAAAAGACCCGATCTCATGCTTGGCACAGTTATCAATCGAAATATGGATATTTGGCAATGGGAAGTTATCCTTTGGACTTGCTTTGTTGAGATCGTGGTAATCAACACACACCCTGGTCTTACTATCTTTCTTTGACACTGGCACAACATTAGCTAACCAAGTGGGATATCGAGTAACCCGAATGACCTTTGCATGAAGCTGCTTTGTGACTTCTTCTTTGATCTTCACACTCATGTCAGTCTTGAACTTCCTTAACTTCTGCTTGACGGGAGGGAATGCCGCATTAGTTGGCAATTGTGAACTACCAAGTCAGTACTCAAACCCGGCATGTCATCATACGACCATGCAAAAATATCTTTATATTCAAACAATGCTTTGATTATTTCTTCCTTGATTTGTGGTTCCAGGTGTACACTTATCTTGGTTTCTTTGACATTATCTGGATCTCCTAAATTGATTGCTTCAGTTTTATTCAAATTAGGCTTGGGTTTCTCTTCAAAATGATTTAGTTCTTTACTAATTTCCTCAAATGCCTCCTCCTCATCGTATTCTGTTTCATCATCACACTCTACTTCTTGGATTATTATTTCAGAGTTAGATTGGCTTTTAAGACTTGGCCGAAAATTCCTCATGCATGTCATGTCATTGAAACCAGCATAAAAAGAAATGTACAAAGAAGAAACAAAAATGACACTATCAAGAGTAATGGAAAAGGGAGATTGCATTTCATTGAAAATAAAGGATAGAAGGGTTTGTACATCAAAACAAGCGAAAAGTAAAAATCTAGATTACAACCCTAGAATAACCCAGATAACAGAAAGGAAAACAAAGCAAACTACCAAAACTCCTGTCACACCTCCTTTTTCACTACACCCGCGTAAAGAGGGTATGATAAAGGGAGTTATTTCCAATTTGAAGTGACAATCAGAACGGGATTTATTATTAAGATTTCAGAGTCGCCACTTGGGAGATTAATGGTGTCCCAAGTCACCGATTGAATCCCGATCCGAGGAAATTATGACTCTGTTAGCAGTCAGCGAACCAGAAATCCGGGTAAGGAATTCCGTTAACCAGGGAGAAAGTGTTAGGCATTCCCGGGTTCCGTGGTTCTAGCACGGTCGCTCAACTGTCGTATTTGATTTTATCTGATTTCGAAACATGTTCTAACTTATGTGCCTTTTATTAGTAAACCACTTTTATTATGTTTTATGAGAATTGCAACGTCGTTAAAATGCGTCTTGAACCACGTCGCACCAGTGCACCCGTAATTGTTAACACATTTCGACTTCGTTGAGATTTGGATTTGGGTCACATAAATGTGCACCCGAATTTAGGAAAATAATATTATTAAAGTACACGCCTAAAGCAGCTACGTGTTTATTATATTTGGGGAGGGCCGCGAAATTTGCTAAACGGCGTATCCCGAAATCTAAAATTTTTATAAAGCATCATCGAGGACCCTGCAATTTGTTTGTTACACTTTGGCGAGGCTCGTGTAATTTTTATTTATGGAAAGGCAATCCTAAAGCAACTATATTTTTTATTCGTCTCCAACAACACAAGAAGAGTCCTAAAGTTTATTATTGAACTGAAATAAGTCAAATGGTAATCATGTGTCAAGGTCGCCGATTGGGCTCTGAGATGAGCCCAACGAATGAGTATTGTATCCATGCTCTACTAACAAGCTGCCAGTCCAGGTCTAGGCCTAAATGTCCTGGGAATAGGCTATAGGGCCTGGATTTAAATTAACGAAAAACCGAATTCTGATTCAATTAGACCGAAACTATTGAAATTGCTTCACACTCTTTAAATAAAATAATTGATT
>NW_017677697.1:16222-18582 GCF_001879085.1 Nicotiana attenuata
CACTGATTAACAACTTAGAATACACTGTACAACAATTAAACCAAGTCAAACCTACACAAAATTAATTAAAAATTAACAACGCAGGGTTTAAACTAATACCTAAAACAGACTCTAATCGAATTAGCCTAACAAAATTAGTATTGAATCAACATAAAATGAGCTCTAATCTAATAATCAAACCAGTCGATCATTAACCAAGCTAAAAATGAAAATTAATTGGACACCAACAAACATGATAGCAAAACTAACAGAGGGATTTAAACAGGAAAAGAAGGAAAATAAACAAAGAAACCAGAAAGAAGAACGAGAACTCACTCGTTAATTACAGATTCAAAATCGAATGATCTCCAACGAGATTTGAGGGCCATTGACATTGAATTCGTCACGAGGGAGGTCCAGGGGCCCTTTGACATCAGTTGCATGTACTTTGGCCATTTTAGGGTTTTGGCCGGAAAACTTGAAATAGATATTCGAGCCATTCTGGTTATATTCGAGCCAAGCGGCTATGGGGTTTGGGTAGAGGAGGTCAAGGCGGTCCCATGGTGTTAATTTGGGACCATTTGGCGTAACCGGCGACTTGGCCGGAAAATTTTAACGGGATATTCGACGAGCTCTGGCGAGATTCGAGGGAAACCAAGGGCAGGGTTGGAAAGAGGGGAACGAGGAGAACCGGTGGTGTAATTTTGGGGTTGATCGGAGCAACGCCGCCGGCGGAGGCGATTTCCGGCCGGCGGCGGCCGGCGGAGGAAGGTGGCAGCACGGCGGGGTTAGGGTTTGTACGAGGAAGATGAGAATGGTCGTTGATTTTTGTATAAGGTTATTACAGTTTTATTTAAAATGGAAGATCGGATCTAGACCATTAGATTTGGGGGTATGGACGGTCACGATCGATTTGCCCAAAACGACGTCGTTTTTTTTATGGGGGGGGGGGGGGGGTAGGGAACTGGACCGGGTAAGGGTGTGGGTTTGGGCCATCTTGGCCGGATTTTGAGGGGTTTTTGGGCTAGGTAGACTGGCCCAAATCGTGTATATTTATTAAGGCAGCCCTTTTCCTTTGTTTTTTTCTTTCTTTTCCTTTTTCTTTATTTGTATTTTATATTTATTTTGTATTTTATTTTCTGACTTTTGTTAAATGCTAAAACAAAGCAAAGACCTAATTACACTATTTAACTCCTAAAATTACTTAAAACTCTATTTAAAGACAAATGCAATAATTAACAATGCAAAGAACTATTTTCTTGCAATTTTCTTTACATTTTATTCTAAAACTAATTAATACTAAAATTGTGAAATTAAATCCCTAAATGCCAATGCATATTTTTTGTATTTTCATATGGATTAAAATGCACAAATAGAAATGCAACAACTACCAAAGAATGCCACAAAATTCACAAAAATTTATAAAATACTAGAAAAATTGTTTTGTTTGAAATTTTGGGAATTATTGCTTAGGGCAAAAATCATGTGCTCACAGCTGCCCCTCTTTGCCTAGAAACACGAAGAGTTTTCGTGCAAAGACAAGTGAGCAGAAATGAATGATTTTTGTCCGTTTGCATATTCCGTGTGAAGCATTTTTAAAAGAGTTGACCGCACCCTGCTTCAAAGGTTGCCTACATATCCTGGGCTAAACAGGAATCAGGTCAGTGTAGTTCGGGAAGGTTTGGTAGCTGGAGCTACCAAGAACTGTGATTTTCTGCTGTTGCTGTTGCTACTGCTTGCTGACCTCCTTATTACACCGTATTAAAATAAGAGAAGCTAGCCTAAGCTATGATCAAATTACAGGAGGGTCCTATCTATGTCTTCTAACTTGTTCTTGTGCTGCCTTGAACTTGTATCTTGTGATCTTCCGATGGTATTCCTGTCGTTGTCCTGCATTGTGATTGGCGATATTGCTGCCATGCCTCCGAATGACGCTTGATTGTTACCATTTGAAACATGTGTCCGCTTTCCAGGTGGGACTTGAAAAGTATTCCCTTGTTCTCCAGGTGGGCGCCTGACTTCTAAACTCGAAATGTATTCCCTTGTTCTCCAGGTGGGCACCTGATTTCAACAAAATAAACAACAAAGAAAATTTCTGCCCTAGTTTGGTAACTGGGTACAGTGTGTTATCAAATATTAAAAGCTAAAAATTTAAATTGTACTTCTCTTGTTCTCCAGGTGGGCGCCTGATTGCTGAAACTTGAAATGTATTCCCTTGTTCTCCAGGTGGGCGCCTGATTGCTGAACTTCAAATGTATTCCCTTGTTTTTCAGGTGGGCGCCTGATTGCTGAAACTTGAAAAGTATTCCCTTGTTCTCCAGGTGGGCGCCTGATTGCTGAAACTTGAAATGTATTCCCTTGTTCTCCAGGTGGGCGCCTGA
>NW_017677697.1:24221-28057 GCF_001879085.1 Nicotiana attenuata
AAATATAAAGCTAAGTTTTTTTGTTTAGTTTTGAGTTCTAGATATTAATTCAATAAAGGAAAACCACCTCAAATGAGTTTTTTTTTTAATCCCTAGAATTAGTATTCTAAAGCAAACTTCTAACGGAAATATAAAATGCAACATCTCTTTTTTTTTGATTTTTGATTTACTACACATCTTTTAAAAAAAATACAAAATACGAAATAATAACAAGACTCGACAAACTTAACTAGACTATGACAGACTCTAGCATCAACTAAATTACTGAAATAAACAATAGACTCAAAAGCAAAAACAAAAAACAAAACTCCTCAGGCAGCTCCTGAATGCAGTGATCCCGGGGTATCTGTCCTGCTCAAACTCCGGTAAGTGGATGCACACCTGTATGAGAAAACTTCAACCAACACCATATGAGACAATAACATTCCCTTTAAGACACATGCAAGACACGGTTGCGGCTATTTTTGCAAAATGACTTATTTAGCCAAAAGGTGGCTAGAAGTGTAAAATTTGGCTAAGACCCCGCAAAGCCAAGAACCTAAGATTTACTAGGAAGACCGGACCCTATGTGGGTTGCCTATGTATCACGCCCGAAAAGACGAGAATCAGGTATGCGTAGTTCGGGCCGATCGGAAATAGACTAAATGAACTAACACTCTTTTTTTTAAGAATTAATCTCAATATGAACTAATATAAAGTTAATCTAGTTGAGAGTTTAGTTCACTACGAATTGAAAAGAAAGAAAAGAAACTACAAAACTAGACACTCTTCAAATTTGTGGTCATATTTGTAAAAAGAGGTTATTTTTGCAAAACTGGCCAAATTCGCAATCAAGTTGCTGCAGGAAGTTTGCTGTCAATTTTTTTTTTTTTAATCTGAAGCTAAGTCCCCCTTTGAGTTCAGAATTTCAGAAGCAATAGTTCAGCTGAATGTTCTGCAGTGTTTCTGGGAACTAAGTTGGTGTAAAGCTTCTAAAACCAGGCGGGTTTTGTGCCTACTGAACTTTGTGTATAGCTGAGGCAGAACTGGGCAGGAAAATGCAGCAGACACTTTTAGCTATGCAAGTACTGATCGACCCTCAATGCACACCAATTCTCAGATTCTATTCAACAAGAATGTGCAGCTCAAATGTTGTCGCAAAACTGAAGATTTTCAGCAATTCAAACAAAGGAAGAATAGATAGAACGCTGGTGCAAGTTGGTAGTAACTAACCCTTCACAACTACAGCTTAAAGCTGGTCAAGTCACAACCCAAACTGATGCTCAAACTTCACTAAGCTACTGCAGAATTTTCAGCAGCTTAATTGGACACAAAATTGCAGAATTTTAAGGCTGTTTCAACAGCTTCCAATAGCAGTCCAAACACTCCTATTTGAGTTCAAAATTCTTTAAACAAGCTATAATGTCCAAACCCAATTTCAGGTTCACAAAATGTTGCAGAAAAATAAAAACTGTGCTTAGGGAACTTGTGTTAAATCAACAGATTTCAATTAAATGCAGAACTCTAAGACTCGAACAAGTTGGTGCAGGTTTGCTATTCAATTGCTGCTCAAAACTCAGAACTTTAGCAACACCTTGAGCACTAAATTCAGCAGCAGTAGACACAGAAGTTTCCGGCTCAGAATGTCGACCTCAACAGTGGAAACAAAGTATTGGAATCACAGCAGCATTGAATCAGAACCTTAGCAGTTGGAACAGCTTCACCAAATTTTCAGCTTCGATGCACCAGAGAAATCAACTTTAACTCCCAAACTAGAACCAAAACCATTCAATAATTCAAGCCTCTCATTCAACAGTAGACTAAGATGAATTTCAGTCTAGAAACTTAGGTATCCAATTCAAAATCCAACCAAAATTTGACCAAACTACTCAATGTACTCAGCAGAAACCAAACCAGAAATCACAGCAAAAAATTCACACAAGTATTCAGTGCAGTAGTAGACACTATCAAATTCAACTAAAAACTTGACGACAAGCTCTCAATCAAAATTCAACAGCAGCTAGTCAAACTTTCCAGTACAATTGAAGTTAAACAACTCAAAAACTCAATCAAGAACTGAACTCAAATTCCTTCTACAGATTCAGTCACCGAGCAACAAGGAACTCGAGTCGACTTCACGGATTCAAATCAACTCAGAAAGATAGAGTCGATGTTCTGTTGAAACTCACTTCTCTTCAAATTTAGCTGATTGTAACTTTAGGGCTCAAATCAGTAATTCAATCGCATAAAATGAAGAAATCACAAATTTCAGAACCAGAATCGACAACGACAACAAGGAAATCAAAGTTTCTAATTGAAACAGTGATGAACGAGGCATATGATTTCTGTTTTAGTCACAAATCAATTAGATGAACAGTAAATTAGCTATTTTTGGATTTTCCTTTTTCCCTTTTTTTTATTTTGATTTTTGAAAACTGATAAAAGTGCAAAATCTTTTTGAATTTTTCAAGCTCTTTTTTTTCTCAACAAATAGTGACAGAAAATATAATTGGGCCCCACCCGCTTTATCTTCACACTTCACTCTCTCTCTCTCTCTTTTTTTCATTTTCACTGGTTTTTTTTCATTTGCCCTCAGCTATCCTTGGTCCGCCAAATGACCCTTTTACCCTTGAATAAATGCAACATGTAGTACATAGGATGCACCAAGATGGTCTGTTATTTTTGGTACACCTGTCCTAGACGGACCCAACCCCTGTGTTGAGTCCCCTAAGTCAAATGCACATGATGCAAACAAGCGTTCCTACTAGGGATCCGGCATGAGGTTTTGTTCTTCTAGGTTTAAACTCTAGGTTTATTGGTCTAGACCTGGCTTACCCGAGCGGACAACTCGGGCCGAGGGGGAGGCAGCGTACCGGGGATACAGAAGCTCCGCCGGCTTAGCAACTTATCCAAACCTCGTTCTAAATGGGAAAAGACTCTAAACAGAAGAGAAGCTACACGAAGTGCACCCTTCTCCATGATGTAGAAGATTCAGAGAGAGGAAGGGATTCGTAACAGTTTATATACAATTCAACAAATATCAAAGCGGTAAAACAATTAGTACATAAGGCATGAAACGTGTAGGAAAATCAGATAAAGCCAAATAAAACAATTTAACTGAGCTCGAATTCTGAACCCTGAACCAAAAGTTCTGGGTTATTTTTCCCAGCAGAGTCGCCAGAGCTGTCACACCTCCTTTTTCTTACTACACCCCGTGAAGGGTATAATAACAGGAGTTTTTCCAATTAAAGGACAATCGAGACGGGATTCATTAATTAAGAAGTTCAGAGTCGCCACTTGAGAGATTTATGGTGTCCCAAGTCACCGGTTTGAATCCCGAATCGAGTAAAGGGTTTGACTCTGTTTAACAATCGCGAACCAGAAATCCGGGTAAGGAATTCTGTTAACCCGGGAGAAGGTGTTAGGCATTCTCGAGTTCCGTGGTTCTAGCACGGTCGCTCAACTGTCATATTTGGCTTAAGTCTGATTTTAATACATGTTATCCTATCGTGCAATTTTAGAATTGTTTAATCGCTTTTAATTAAATTTTTTAAGAAAGTGAACGTCGCTTAAAAACGTGTTTTTGGATTACGTCACATGAAATGCACCCGGATCCTCGACACATTTTTATTCAACGTTTTGTGATTTGGATTTGGGTCACATGAAATGCGCACCCGAATTTAGGAAGGTAAAATTACTAAAGAACGCGCCTAAAGCGACTAACATGTTATTATCTTTGCGGGAGGCCGTGAAAATTCGCTAAACGGCACGTCCCGAATTCTAAGGATAGACAATATTAATCATATGAGGGTCCGGGTTAATTAATAAAAATGGCACACCTCGTACTTTTTTAATAA
>NW_017677698.1:0-2987 GCF_001879085.1 Nicotiana attenuata
CCAACATATGGTTCCAATCACTAGTTGAGATTTTTAGACATAGGGCCTCCATTCCCTAGTCGCCTTTTGCCAATATAGGGCTCCAATCCCTAGTTGAGATTTTTAGACATAGGTCCTCCATTCCCTAGTCGCCTTTTTTGCCAACATAGGGCTCCAATACCTAGTTGAGATTTTTAGACATAGGGCCTCCATTCCCTAGTCGCCTTTTTTGCCAACATAGGGCTCCAATACCTAGTTGAGATTTTAGACATAGGGCCTCCATTTCCAAGTCGCCTTTTGCCAACATAGGTCTCCAATCCCTAGTTGAGATTTTAGACATAGGGCCTCCATTCCCTAGTCGCCTTTTGCCAACATAGGGCTCCAATCCCTAGTTGAGATTTTTAGACATAGGGCCTCCATTCCCTAGTCGCCTTTTTTGCCAACATAGGGCTCCAATCCCTAGTTGAGATTTTAGACATAGGGCCTCCATTCCCTAGTCGCCTTTTGCCAACATAGGGCTCCAATCCCTAGTTGAGATTTTTAGACATAGGGCCTCCATTCCCTAGTCGCCTTTTTTGCCAACATAGGGCTCCAATCCCTAGTTGAGATTTTAGACATAGGGCCTCCATTCCCTAGTCGCCTTTTGCCAACATAGGGCTCCAATCCCTAGTTGAGATTTTTAGACATAGGGCCTCCATTCCCTAGTCGCCTTTTTTGCCAACATAGGGCTCCAATCCCTAGTTGAGATTTTAGACATAGGGCCTCCATTCCCTAGTCGCCTTTTGCCAACATAGGGCTCCAATCCCTAGTTGAGATTTTTAGACATAGGGCCTCCATTCCCTAGTCGCCTTTTTTGCCAACATAGGGCTCCAATCCCTAGTTGAGATTTTAGACATAGGGCCTCCATTCCCTAGTCGCCTTTTGCCAACATAGGGCTCCAATCCCTAGTTGAGATTTTTAGACATAGGGCCTCCATTCCCTAGTCGCCTTTTTTGCCAACATAGGGCTCCAATCCCTAGTTGAGATTTTAGACATAGGGCCTCCATTCCCTAGTCGCCTTTTGCCAACATAGGGCTCCAATCCCTAGTTGAGATTTTTAGACATAGGGCCTCCATTCCCTAGTCGCCTTTTTTGCCAACATAGGGCTCCAATCCCTAGTTGAGATTTTAGACATAGGGCCTCCATTCCCTAGTCGCCTTTTGCCAACATAGGGCTCCAATCCCTAGTTGAGATTTTTAGACATAGGGCCTCCATTCCCTAGTCGCCTTTTTTGCCAACATAGGGCTCCAATCCCTAGTTGAGATTTTAGACATAGGGCCTCCATTCCCTAGTCGCCTTTTGCCAACATAGGGCTCCAATCCCTAGTTGAGATTTTTAGACATAGGGCCTCCATTCCCTAGTCGCCTTTTTTGCCAACATAGGGCTCCAATCCCTAGTTGAGATTTTAGACATAGGGCCTCCATTCCCTAGTCGCCTTTTGCCAACATAGGGCTCCAATCCCTAGTTGAGATTTTTAGACATAGGGCCTCCATTCCCTAGTCGCCTTTTTTGCCAACATAGGGCTCCAATCCCTAGTTGAGATTTTAGACATAGGGCCTCCATTCCCTAGTCGCCTTTTGCCAACATAGGGCTCCAATCCCTAGTTGAGATTTTTAGACATAGGGCCTCCATTCCCTAGTCGCCTTTTTTGCCAACATAGGGCTCCAATCCCTAGTTGAGATTTTAGACATAGGGCCTCCATTCCCTAGTCGCCTTTTGCCAACATAGGGCTCCAATCCCTAGTTGAGATTTTAGACATAGGGCCTCCATTCCCTAGTCGCCTTTTGCCAACATAGGGCTCCAATCCCTAGTTGAGATTTTTAGACATAGGGCCTCCATTCCCTAGTCGCCTTTTTTGCCAACATAGGGCTCCAATCCCTAGTTGAGATTTTAGACATAGGGCCTCCATTCCCTAGTCGCCTTTTGCCAACATAGGGCTCCAATCCCTAGTTGAGATTTTTAGACATAGGGCCTCCATTCCCTAGTCGCCTTTTTTGCCAACATAGGGCTCCAATCCCTAGTTGAGATTTTAGACATAGGGCCTCCATTCCCTAGTCGCCTTTTGCCAACATAGGGCTCCAATCCCTAGTTGAGATTTTTAGACATAGGGCCTCCATTCCCTAGTCGCCTTTTTTGCCAACATAGGGCTCCAATCCCTAGTTGAGATTTTAGACATAGGGCCTCCATTCCCTAGTCGCCTTTTGCCAACATAGGGCTCCAATCCCTAGTTGAGATTTTTAGACATAGGGCCTCCATTCCCTAGTCGCCTTTTTTGCCAACATAGGGCTCCAATCCCTAGTTGAGATTTTAGACATAGGGCCTCCATTCCCTAGTCGCCTTTTGCCAACATAGGGCTCCAATCCCTAGTTGAGATTTTTAGACATAGGGCCTCCATTCCCTAGTCGCCTTTTTTGCCAACATAGGGCTCCAATCCCTAGTTGAGATTTTAGACATAGGGCCTCCATTCCCTAGTCGCCTTTTGCCAACATAGGGCTCCAATCCCTAGTTGAGATTTTAGACATAGGGCCTCCATTCCCTAGTCGCCTTTTGCCAACATAGGGCTCCAATCCCTAGTTGAGATTTTTAGACATAGGGCCTCCATTCCCTAGTCGCCTTTTTTGCCAACATAGGGCTCCAATCCCTAGTTGAGATTTTAGACATAGGGCCTCCATTCCCTAGTCGCCTTTTGCCAACATAGGGCTCCAATCCCTAGTTGAGATTTTTAGACATAGGGCCTCCATTCCCTAGTCGCCTTTTTTGCCAACATAGGGCTCCAATACCTAGTTGAGATTTTAGACATAGGGCCTCCATTCCCTAGTCGCCTTTTGCCAATATAGGGCTCAAATCCCTAGCTGAGATTTTTAGACATAGGTCCTCCATTCCCTAGTCGCCTTTTTTACCAACATAGGGCTCCAATACCTAGTTGAGATTTTTAGACATAGGGCCTCCATTCCCTAGTCGCCCTTTTT
>NW_017677698.1:7558-11182 GCF_001879085.1 Nicotiana attenuata
GCCTCCACTTCACTAGTCGCCTTTGCCAACATAGGGCTCCAATCGCTAGTTGAGATTTTAGACATAGGGCCTCCATTCCCTAGTCGCCTTTTGCCAACATATGGCTCGAATCCCTAGTCGAGATTTTTAGACATAGGGCCTCCATTCCCTAGTCGCCTTTTTTGACAACATAGGGCTCCAATACCTAGTTGAGATTTTAGACATAGGGCCTCCATTCCCTAGTCGCCTTTTGCCAACATATGGTTCCAATCTCAAGTTGAGATTTTAGACATAGGGCCTCCATTCCCTAGTCGCCTTTTGCCAATATAGGGCTCCAATCCCTAGTTGAGATTTTTAGACATAGGGCCTCCATTCCCTAGTCGCCTTTTTTGCAGACATAGGGCTCCAATCCCTAGTTGAGATTTTTAGACATAGGGCCTCCATTCCCTAGTCGCCTTTTTTGCCAACATAGGGCTCCAATACCTAGTTGAGATTTTAGACATAGGGCCTCCATTCCCTAGTCGCCTTTTGCTAACATAGGGCTCCAATCCCTAGATGAGATTTTTAGACATAGGGCCTCCATTCACTAGTCACCATTTTTGCCAACCTAGGGCTCCAATCCCTAGTTGAGATTTTAGACATAGGGCCTCCATTCCCTAGTCGCCTTTTGCCAACATAGGGCTCCAAACCCTAGTTGAGATTTTAGATATAGGGCCTCCATTCCCTAGTCGCCTTTTGCAAACCTAGGGCTCCAATCCCTAGTTGAGATTTTTAGACATAGGGCCTCCATTCCCTAGTCGCCTTTTGCCAATATAGGGCTCCAATCCCTAGTTGAGATTTTTAGACATAGGGCCTCCATTCCGTAGTCGCCTTTTTTGCCAACATAGGGCTCCAATCCCTAGTTGAGATTTTATACATAGGGCCTCCATTCCCTAGTCTCCTTTTTTGCAAACCTGGGGCTCCAATCCCTAGTTGAGATTTTTAGACATAGGGCCAACATTCCCTAGTCGCCTTTTCCCAATATAGGGCTCCAATCCCTAGTTGAGATTTTTAGACATAGGGCCTCCATTCCCTAGTCGCCTTTTTTGCCAACATAGGGCTCCAATACCTAGTTGAGATTTTAGACATAGGGCCTCCATTCCCTAGTCGCCTTTTGCCAACATAGGGCTCCAATCCCTAGTTGAGATTTTTAGACATAGGGCCTCCATTCCCTAGTCGCCTTTTTTGCCAACATAGGGCTCCAATCCCTAGTTGAGATTTTAGACATAGGGCCTCCATTCCCTAGTCGCCTTTTGCCAACATAGGGCTCCAATCCCTAGTTGAGATTTTTAGACATAGGGCCTCCATTCCCTAGTCGCCTTTTTTGCCAACATAGGGCTCCAATCCCTAGTTGAGATTTTAGACATAGGGCCTCCATTCCCTAGTCGCCTTTTGCCAACATAGGGCTCCAATCCCTAGTTGAGATTTTTAGACATAGGGCCTCCATTCCCTAGTCGCCTTTTTTGCCAACATAGGGCTCCAATCCCTAGTTGAGATTTTAGACATAGGGCCTCCATTCCCTAGTCGCCTTTTGCCAACATAGGGCTCCAATCCCTAGTTGAGATTTTTAGACATAGGGCCTCCATTCCCTAGTCGCCTTTTTTGCCAACATAGGGCTCCAATCCCTAGTTGAGATTTTAGACATAGGGCCTCCATTCCCTAGTCGCCTTTTGCCAACATAGGGCTCCAATCCCTAGTTGAGATTTTTAGACATAGGGCCTCCATTCCCTAGTCGCCTTTTTTGCCAACATAGGGCTCCAATCCCTAGTTGAGATTTTAGACATAGGGCCTCCATTCCCTAGTCGCCTTTTGCCAACATAGGGCTCCAATCCCTAGTTGAGATTTTAGACATAGGGCCTCCATTCCCTAGTCGCCTTTTGCCAACATAGGGCTCCAATCCCTAGTTGAGATTTTTAGACATAGGGCCTCCATTCCCTAGTCGCCTTTTTTGCCAACATAGGGCTCCAATCCCTAGTTGAGATTTTAGACATAGGGCCTCCATTCCCTAGTCGCCTTTTGCCAACATAGGGCTCCAATCCCTAGTTGAGATTTTTAGACATAGGGCCTCCATTCCCTAGTCGCCTTTTTTGCCAACATAGGGCTCCAATCCCTAGTTGAGATTTTAGACATAGGGCCTCCATTCCCTAGTCGCCTTTTGCCAACATAGGGCTCCAATCCCTAGTTGAGATTTTTAGACATAGGGCCTCCATTCCCTAGTCGCCTTTTTTGCCAACATAGGGCTCCAATCCCTAGTTGAGATTTTAGACATAGGGCCTCCATTCCCTAGTCGCCTTTTGCCAACATAGGGCTCCAATCCCTAGTTGAGATTTTTAGACATAGGGCCTCCATTCCCTAGTCGCCTTTTTTGCCAACATAGGGCTCCAATCCCTAGTTGAGATTTTAGACATAGGGCCTCCATTCCCTAGTCGCCTTTTGCCAACATAGGGCTCCAATCCCTAGTTGAGATTTTTAGACATAGGGCCTCCATTCCCTAGTCGCCTTTTTTGCCAACATAGGGCTCCAATCCCTAGTTGAGATTTTAGACATAGGGCCTCCATTCCCTAGTCGCCTTTTGCCAACATAGGGCTCCAATCCCTAGTTGAGATTTTAGACATAGGGCCTCCATTCCCTAGTCGCCTTTTGCCAACATAGGGCTCCAATCCCTAGTTGAGATTTTTAGACATAGGGCCTCCATTCCCTAGTCGCCTTTTTTGCCAACATAGGGCTCCAATCCCTAGTTGAGATTTTAGACATAGGGCCTCCATTCCCTAGTCGCCTTTTGCCAACATAGGGCTCCAATCCCTAGTTGAGATTTTTAGACATAGGGCCTCCATTCCCTAGTCGCCTTTTTTGCCAACATAGGGCTCCAATCCCTAGTTGAGATTTTAGACATAGGGCCTCCATTCCCTAGTCGCCTTTTGCCAACATAGGGCTCCAATCCCTAGTTGAGATTTTTAGACATAGGGCCTCCATTCCCTAGTCGCCTTTTTTGCCAACATAGGGCTCCAATCCCTAGTTGAGATTTTAGACATAGGGCCTCCATTCCCTAGTCGCCTTTTGCCAACATAGGGCTCCAATCCCTAGTTGAGATTTTTAGACATAGGGCCTCCATTCCCTAGTCGCCTTTTTTGCCAACATAGGGCTCCAATCCCTAGTTGAGATTTTAGACATAGGGCCTCCATTCCCTAGTCGCCTTTTGCCAACATAGGGCTCCAATCCCTAGTTGAGATTTTTAGACATAGGGCCTCCATTCCCTAGTCGCCTTTTTTGCCAACATAGGGCTCCAATACCTAGTTGAGATTTTAGACATAGGGCCTCCATTCCCTAGTCGCCTTCGCCAACATAGGTCTCCAATCCATAGTTGAGATTTTAGACATAGGGCCTCCATTCCCTAGTCGCCTTTTGCCAGCATATGGTTCCAATCTCTAATTGAGATTTTAGACATAGGTCCTCCATTCCCTAGTCGCCTTTGGCCAACATAGGTCTCCAATCCATAGTTGAGAATTTAGACATAGGGCCTCCATTCACTAGTCGCCTTTTGCCAACATAGGGCTCCAATCGCTAGTTGAGATTTTAGACATAGGGCCTCCATTCCCTAGTCGCCTT
>NW_017677698.1:16029-16313 GCF_001879085.1 Nicotiana attenuata
GTTCCCTAGTCGCCTTTTTGCAACATAGGGCTCCAATACCTAGTTGAGATTTTTAGACATAGGGCCTCCATTCCCTAGTCGCCTTTTTTGCCAACATAGGGCTCCAATACCTAGTTGAGATTTTAGACATAGGGCCTCCATTTCCAAGTCGCCTTTTGCCAACATAGGTCTCCAATCCCTAGTTGAGATTTTAGACATAGGGCCTCCATTCCCTAGTCGCCTTTTGCCAACATATGGTTCCAATCTCTAGTTGAGATTTTAGACATAGGGCCTCCATTCCCTAG
>NW_017677698.1:22609-22881 GCF_001879085.1 Nicotiana attenuata
GCCTTTTTTGCCAACATAGGGCTCCAATACCTAGTTGAGATTTTAGACATAGGGCCTCCATTCCCTAGTCGCCTTTTGCCAACATATGGTTCCAATCTCTAGTTGAGATTTTAGATATAGGGCCTCCATTCCCTAGTCGCCTTTTTTGCCAACATAGGTCTCCAATCCCGAGTTGAGATTTTAGACATAGGGCCTCCATTCCCTAGTCGCCTTTTACTAACATAGGGCTCCAATCCCTAGTTGAGATTTTTAGACATAGGGCCTCCATTCCC
>NW_017677698.1:27733-28032 GCF_001879085.1 Nicotiana attenuata
AACATAGGGCTCTAATACCTAGTTGAGATTTTAGACATAGGGCCTCCATTGCCTAGTCGCCTTTTTTGCCAACATAGGGCTCCAATCGCTAGTTGAGATTTTAGACATAGGGCCTCCATTCCCTAGTCGCCTTTTGCCAACATATGGCTCGAATCTCTAGTTGAGATTTTTAGACATAGATCGTTCATTCCCTAGTCGCCTTTTTTGCCAACATAGGGCTCCAATACCTAGTTGAGATTTTAGACATAGGGCCTCCATTCCCTAGTCGCCTTTTGCCAACATATGGTTCCAATCTCTAG
>NW_017677699.1:0-18818 GCF_001879085.1 Nicotiana attenuata
TAAAATTGGTATTGTTCTCCCTTGCTCACCAGGTAATCGCCTGATTGCCAAAACTTTAGCTGTATTCTCCTACTTTCCAGATGGATGCCTGATTGCTGAACTTGAACTGTATTCCCGTGCTCTCCAGGTGGGCGCCTGATTGCTGAACTTGAACTGTATTCCCGTGCTCTCCAGGTGGGCGCCTGATTGCCGAAACTTGAACTGTATTCCCGTGCTCTCCAGGTGGGCGCCTGATTGCTGAACTTGAACTGTATTCCCGTGCTCTCCAGGTGGGCGCCTGATTGCTGAACTTGAACTGTATTCCTATGCTCTCCAGGTGGGCGCCTGATTGCTGAACTTGAACTGTATTCCCGTGCTCTCCAGGTAGGCGCCTGACTGCTGAACTTGAACTATATTCCCGTGCTCTCCAGGTGGGCGCCTAATTGCTAAACTTGAACTGTATTCCCGTGCTCTCCAGGTGGGCGCCTGATTGCTGAACTTGAACTGTATTCCCGTACTCTCCAGGTGGGCGCCTGATTGCTGGACTTGAACTGTATTCCCGTGCTCTCCAAGTGGGCGCCTGATTGCTGGACTTGAACTGTATACCCATGCTCTCCAGGTGGGCGCCTGATTGCTGAACTTGAACTGCATTCCCGTGCTCTCTAGGTGGGCGCCTGCTTGCTGAAGTTTAACTGTATTCCCGTGCTCTCCAGGTGGGCGCCTGATTGCTGAACTTGAACTGTATTCCCGTGCTCTCCAGGTAGGCGCCTGACTGCTGAAACTTGAACTGTATTCCCGTGCTCTCCACGGTGGCGCCTGATTGCTGAACTTGAACTGTATTCCCGTGCTCTCCAAGTAGGCGCCTGATTGCTAAACTTTAACTGTATTCCCGTGCTCTCCAGTTGGGCGCCTGATTTCAACAAAATAGATAAAACAAAGAAACTTTGCTGCCCCAGTTTGGTAGCTGGGTACATTTGTGAGTGTTAACTGAATCATGTTACCAAATATTCTATGAATTTGAAAACTAGATCCCATTATCCAGGAGGGTCCTGAAAACTCCTAGTTAAATGACAGTTTTAAAAGCTGAATTATGTTTTCTAAAGGTATGACTTCCGCTAAATCTTGTTATCTAAGAAGGTCTTACAACTACATCCCATTATCCAGGAGGGTCATGAAAATCAGAAATCAAGTCTTATCTTAAGAGTGACAACTTTTACGCCTGAATCATACTAGCCTACAGCAGAACTTATGCTAAATCTTGTTATCTAATGGAAATTTTAAGGCTAAGTCCCATTATTCAGGAGGGTCCTGACAACTCCTAATTGAATCCTATCTCAAGAATGAAAACTCTGAAACGAACTTATATTCCTTTGGGATACATTTATGCTAGATCTTGCTACTCGTGATTGTTTTGAATTTTAAACTATGTCCCATTTTCCAAGAGGATCTTGAGAATTTACGGTCAAACCTGTCTGGTGCTTGCCTTTTCCTTACGGTGGGTTTCTCCGAAACAAACGAAATTTTCTGTCACTGTTTCAATCAAAGAAAAATCTTGTCAGTTTAAAAATGTGGTGGTTGGTTTGTGGACTTGACTTTGAGGGCGATTGCTCCTTCACTTCCCATGATAACTTTGATTTCCACTCGAAGACCTTGCTCGTTTATTGACTAACCACTTTCTCTGTCACCCTTAACACAGAAAATACCTCTTCTCCATTCAGACCCAATACCCTTCATCTGTTGCATTGCTCATGAACTGACATTTACCAAACCTTTGTGTCTCACATGAATCTCAAAGCACGACAATTGCCACCCACTCGGTGCGTATATTGTTCTTTCTTGACTTCAACCACTGGCCCTAGCCTTGAGGTCTATTGTTCCTTCACTTGCCATGACAACTTTGATTTCTGCTTGGAAGACCTTGCTTGTCACTGGTTAACCAACTTTTGTCAATCTTACCACAGAAAATACCTTTGATCCATTCACCTAACATCCTCCATCTGTTGCATTGTTCATGAATTGATATGTACCAAACCTTTGTATTTCACATGGATCCCAAAGCAAGTTGATTGTTACCAACTCAGTGCGCTTGTTGTTCTTTCCTGACTTATGACACTTTGATGTGCTAGCCAGATCCCGTTTTGTGCAATTGGAAAGCTAGTAGCAAATTTTGAAATCATTTCTCACTTGTTCTGACCAAACAGACTCAGGAAGAGGAAGTAAACAAGACAAAAGGAACAAAGTAAAGGACAAAGGACAGAGATGATTCCTAACAAGAAAGCTACAGAGTAGAAACCTATCTGATGTGGATACCAACTCTAATGACCATGACATGCACCTGTGGCCTATTCTGTTAAGCAAGTCTGATGTTCAGCTCTTGTTGTACCTTTTCGCCGGGAAACTGGGCTTCAATGCTCAGATTATCCAATCTGATTCACAATCCTTATTCGACTTGTAGTGCCCGAAGGGTTTTCACCATCAAGCCTCTGTCATTTTGGTCTTTTTCTCAACTCACCATCGCCTTATGGTGCCCGTGAAAGTTTTCACCAGTAAGACTCTCTCATTTTGTTCTTTTCTTTGTTCAGAACGGAGTGTTGCCCCTGATATGAATCACCTCTACTTGCTCGACTTAGCATCTCTCGAAGGCTGGTCGGAAGGTCTTTCTTTGGACCGTAATGTGGGCTTTTGGATAGGTTAGAAGGAAAGGGTGTCACGAAGGCTCAAAACAACTTGAATGGGTTTAAACTTACAACTTTTGGAATCAGATCTTTTACATGACCACAACTTCTGCCCCAGTTTCTTTTCTTGGGGACTTTTGAATTTTTATTTTGATGGGAACGAACCGTGAGGCTGCCTACGTATCCTTAAAAGGAATCAGGTCGAACGTAGTTCATGTCATAGGAATTGATTTGTTTTGTTGTGATTTTCTCTTTTCTCTTTCTTTTCTTTCTCTTTTTCCTTTCTTCCTTTTTTCTCTTTTTGTTGTTTTGTTGTTCTTCTTTTTTTTTCTTTACTCTTCTACTCTTTTTTTTCTTTTTCTTTTCTTCTTCTTTTTTCATAATTTTTTTATTTTGTCTCTTTTCCTTTACTTATCTTTCGCGCTTGCGTTTCTGATCTTGCTACTGATTCAAAAAGAGGGGTATGAAAGGAAATAAATGAGGCTCAAACGGGTAACAAAAGATAAAGTGTTTAGATAGCAGAACAAAATGCCTTCGTCATTCCAATCCTCGAAACATGCCAAGTACAAACAAACACATCTTTACCAAAGAAATCATACGTAATATCCTTTGACCGCATTAGAATTGATAGCCATTTCTACACCTTTGCCTTCTATATTTGTTAAATACAAAGCACCATTGGACAATACTCTCACTCTCATTACCACGAACGGCTCCTGTCAATTTGGCAAACTTGCCTTTAGCCTCAACCCGATGCGGCATGATGCATTTCAATAGGGTTTCTTTATGCTCTATCTGCCCCAATTTCACACAATTCGGGCTTGAAGTGATCTCAAAAGGCCTTTACTTATTTCCCTCAAATATCCATATCATCTTCCAAATTGTTTCATCGCTTCATGATTAAACTAACTTTAGAACCATGCCTAGAATTATGCATGCATGTCATGTCATCAGAACCAGCATAAAGAGAATTATAAAAGGAGAAGAGAACTAAACAAAAATGACTAGAAATAACAGAAAACAGAAAAATGCATTAGGCAAACGGTGAAGGGGTTCAAACAACAAAACAAGCACTAAACTGGGGTTACAACCCTGGAACAAACCTAGACAGCACTAAACGAGTTGCTATGACTAAACAAACCAGGCAAAATAAAAGGATAGAGGGGTTTGAGCCACAAGACAATGTCCGGATTACAACCCTGAAATAAACCGGACAACAGAAATGACAACAAAATGAACCATCAAGACTCCTCCCTGGCTAGCCAAGAAAGGAGCGTCTTTCCAATTACCAAGCTCGGCATCTTAGCCACTGAGTTCCACATCAATATTGCCAAGACCATTACCAATTTCAATATCATTAATTTCGCCAAGTGGCTTCTTGACTCCTTTGACCAACCCTTCGTCATTGCCAACCATTCCAACAATCTGTGCGTGGTCATGTACCTGTAGAGGATTACGTGTGACACTTGGGGTATTACTGCCTTGGACCACAATTATTCCTTCTTGAATCATTCTTTCTATTTCCCTTTTCAAAGCACGACAATCTTCAACATTGTGCCCCCGGGCATTGGAATGGTATTCACACCTTTTAGCAGGGTCAAAACTTCTCGCACGTGGGTCTATATAATTTAGAGGAATAGGTGAAATCATGTCGTAATGCTTTAATCTCTCAAACAAACATGCATAGGACCCTCCTATTGGTGTAAAATTATCTTTTAGCTTTTGTTCCCTTCTACACCCTTGGCTTGAATGTGGGCTATAGGGTACTTGGAAGTTTTGTGGAGGCTGGTGGGGATTCTGCGGTGCTTGTGCTCGCCTTTTGGAGTGACCCAGTTGTTGGACAGATGGCCGGACATTGTTCGGAGGATAACACTAGGGTGGATTATGTGGAGTTGGGGGATATTCATGGGGTTGGTATTGAGGCTGAAAGCGTCTAGCAAGAATGCCCACTGGATCCTGTCGTTGGCGGGGCTCAGCAGCATCTTTTCTATCAATGGGAGGACTGTCCCGAGCAACTTGTTCGTTCCATCTGAACCAAGATTCCCTAAAACTTTCCTTGGGTTTCTTTTCCATCTGAGATAGAGGAGCGGTCTGGGAAAATGTCTATATTGTTCTGAAAGCGTCGCACAAAATCTTGAACCATGTCATACCATGTATGCCACTTACCGACATCTTGACGAGTATGCATTCCAAAGCTGCCCCAGTCAGGCTCTCACTGAAATATGCCATCAGCAGCTCATCTTTCCCGCCAACATTTCTCATTTCACTGCAATAACCCCTCAGGTGGGCTACTGGATCTCCCCGCCCATCATACAAATTAAACTTTTGCATCTTAAACCCTTTTAGCTTCCTGGATATCTCATCTTGCTCCACTGTCTTGGCAAGCTTTGTAGTCTCACTGGGAGGCTCAAAATGAGGAGCGTGAGAATATGGACCCGAGACCTTGAAAATTGGTTCTGGAGCATAGTGTTGGGCATCGGGGACTGATGGTGGAGGACACCCACTAATCCAAGCTTGGTATATTTGGCCATCTGTCTTTTCAACCTCAAGACCTCTTCTTTCAACTCAGATTCTGATTCAACAATTCCCTTAAACGGATCAGCAACCCCTGTGTCCAAGTCTTTGCTAGCAATGGCTACCTTGCTCTTTGACCTTGTGTTGTATGGATGAGTTACTTAAAAACCACAAACCAACCACCCTTCTGTTCAATGAATATAACCAAAGGAACAAAATGGAATCATCCTGTTAGCATTAGGGCATTTAACAGCTAAAAATATCATATTGCGTGCAATGCACCTAGCAACAATTAATGGTTCTAGAATGACATCGAGGGTCATAAGGTCACTTGGCATCATCCCAATTTGTCCATTGGAATCTTCTCTTTTCTTTTCTTTCCTCGAACTTTTTAGCTCGCTCATTTTCTTTCCCCTTTTTTCTTTCTGATTATCGCTCTTTTTCTTCCTTCTCATTTCTCTCATCCCATAATTTCACCATATTTTTTCTTCCTTTTTCTTTTTCCTTTTCTTTTAATAACAAGAAAAATGATGCGATCGAACCCTATGTAGGTTGCCTACGTAGCATGACCCTGCATGAATCAGATCTTTGCGTAGTTCTAGAAGATCGGGAATAAAGTAAACAAACTAACTTTCTCATTTTTTTAATGACTACTCTGACGAGATAAGGGAAATAAAAGAAACAAATCTTTTTTTGAATTTTCTAAACTGAATGTTCTATAACCTATTCTAACTCAAGCTTAATGGATTTCTTTTCCTTTTGAAATAAATACTCTATTAAGGAAAAATCCTAGAAGAGAAAAATATTTTTGACTTTTTTTTTAGGAAGGAAGTCTAAAAAATAAACCAAAGAAAAACTATTTTGAATTTTCTTTTGATATCCTGAGGCAAGATTTCGAAACAGGAAATGAACAAGATAAAAAAAATATTTTTGGATTTCAAATTTTTAATTACCTAAGGGAGAAACTCTGAAAATAAACCAAAGAAAAAGTATGTCGTTGTTTTTCCTTCTATGCACAATGTCCTAAAGTTCTAGTACAAATAAAAAGAATTTTTTTTCATTTTTCCATTAATTTTCCAAAGAGGAACCTCAAACGAAAATCTTTTTGGCTTTTGGAATTAATATCTTAAAGAAATCTTGTAAAGAGATACCAAAAGAGAAAAATCACATTTTTGAATTTTTAGTCCTAGTACCCTAAAGGAAATATAAAAGCAATTTTTTTTTTGTTTTTGAGTTCTAGATATTAATTTCCTAAGAAGAAACACCTCAAAAGATTTTTTTTTTAATTCTAGAATTGGTATTCTAAAGAAAACTTACAAAGGAAATAAAAACGCAAAATCTTTTTTTTTGGTTTTTGATTTATAACACACCTTTTTTCAATACAAAAATAGAAAATACAATAACCAAAGACTCGACATTACTGTACAAAACTAAAAGACAACAAACTCAAAGCATAAAAAGAAAAATCTCCTTAAGCAACTCCTGAATGGATGGTCCCGGGGTGTCTGTCATGCTCAAACTCCGATAAGTAGACCCACACCTGTATGAGAAAACTTTAAACCAACACTATGTGAGACAATAGCACTTCCTACTGGACACATGCAAGACATGATTGAGGCTATTTTTTGCAAAATGGCTTACTTGGCCAAAAGATGGCTAGAAGTGCAAAATTTGGCTAAGACCCCGCAAAGCCAAGAACCTAATATTTACTAGGAAGACCGGACCCTATGTGGGTTGCCCACGTATCACGCCCCGAAAGACGAGAATCAGGTATGCGTAGTTCGGGCAGATTGGATACGGGCGAGAATTAAAAAAAATAACTAATTTAGAGAAAACATAGTTTTTGTTTTTTCCTTGAAAATGATGAAACATGCAAACTCTTTTTGGATTTTCTTTTTTCCTTCTTTTTTTTGATTTTTGGTTTTCGAAAAATGATGAAAAAGTGCAAATTTTTTTTTAAATTTTCAAGCTCTTTTTTTTTCCTTAACAAAAAATGTCATAGAAAACATAATTGGGCCCCACTCACTTTATCTTCACACTTCACCCTCTTTTTTCTTCTTTTTTTTTCTTCTTTTTTTTTCTTCTTTTTTTCTTCTTCTTTTTTCATTTTTTTTCATTTGTCCTCAACTATCATTGGTCCGCCAAATGACCCTTTTACCCTTGAGTAAATGCAACATGTAGCACATAGGATGCATCAAGATGGTCTGTTATTTTGGGTACCCTAGACGGACCCAACCCCTGTGTTGAGTCCCCTAAATCAAATGCACGTGATGCAACAAACGCTCCTACTAGGGATCCAGCATGAGGCTGAGTTATTCTAGGTTCAAAACCTTGGTATATTATTCTAGACTTGTGTACCCGAGCGGACAACTCGAGCCGAGGAGGGGGCTACGTACCGGGAACCAAAAGGCCATCCGGCTTAGTAACTTGTCCGAGCCTCTTTCTTATTTCAAGGTATGACACTAACATAATAGGGAATCACGGCCAGCGTGCACATCCCCGAAGATGAGAATAGAAGGGTTTCGTAGCAGTTTATATACAGTTCAGATAATATTAAAGCGGTAAAAAGCAGCGTTAGCACATTAGGCCCAAACATGTAATAAAATCAGATAATAAATAAAGCCAAATACAACAATTATTCCAAGCTCGAATTCTGAACCCTGAACCAGAAGTTCTGGGTTCTTGTCCCCAACAGAGCCGCCAGAGCTGTCACACCTCCTTTTTACTACTCCCTCGTAAAGGGGCATATAGGAGTTTTTTCCAACTTAAAGTGACAATCGAAACGTGATTCATTTATTATTGAAAATTCAGAGTCGCCACATGGGATATTTATGGTGTCCCAAGTCACCGGTTCAAATCCCGAATCGAGATAAAGATTGACTCTATATTACAGTCCGCGAACACAGAAATCCGGGTAAGGAATTCTGTTATCCCGGGAGAAGGTGTTAGGCATTCCCGGATTCCGTGGTTCAAGCATGATCGCTCAACTGTTATAATTGGTTCAATTATCTGATTTTAAAACACTTTTAAACCTATGTGCATTTTTAACTTTATTAACCGCATTCAATTATTTTTAAGGAAAAATTGCAACGTCATTTAAAATACGTCTTGAGCCGCATCACATAAATGCACCCGCAGTCCGCAACATATTTTATATAACATTGTTGAGATTTGGATTTGGGTCACATAAATGCGCACCCGAGTTTAGGAAGGTAAATTATTAAAATAACGCGCCTAAAGCAACTACACGTTCGCTACTTTGTGAGGGCCATGAAAAATTTGCTAAATGGCACGCCTCAAATTCTAAGGATAAGAATATTAATTAAACGAGGGGCCACGCAATTAAAGATTTTATTCGGCATGGCACACCTTGATTCTAATTTTAAAGAGTCTAGTTAATTAAAGAGTGAGGGGGATTTTTACTTATTTTATGCCAATGTTAAACTAAAATCTGATAATCAATGTGCTAGTAATAAACAACCCACGTTTAATTGTGGAACGGCCCAGGCTGGTCATAAGCCAAAGGCTGACCATTCGTTATTGCAGGCCAGCATGAGGAACAACCGGGCTCAACATGAAGCCCAGCTTGGCAATCAGATCACTGAAAGGAAAAGCAATCATAATTGGCCAAACTGGTAGCCCAATACACGAATCAGCACCAATGTGTGAAGCAAATTATACCATTCAAGAAAATCTGGAACTGAACAATTCCTAGTTGCAAAGCACACCTTAATGCTAACATGGGTTCTAAAATGAAGATCAATTCCTAATTACAATAACAAACCTTTACACAAATTATTCACCAATCAACAACAAAACTCAATAACAACTCCAACTCGTATTAAATTCTGATTCAACCCTAGCATATTTAAACTAGACCACCTGATATCAGACTTGCCAACGAAAGCTAAATATGAGCAATAGCAGAACTCAATAACAACTCCAAGCTACTGTACTGCCCCTCAAGCTATACAAGAGCATACCCACAATATTCAAATGGAAATAAGCCCAAACCAAACTTGCTGAACCAACAATATGAAAGGTCTAAACTTAGACTTCAAACCACAGCTATGGAACATACACCCAAACCAGCCAGCGTCAACTAATTAAATTAGGAATCACAGTCATTATCTAACACATATTACACTAAAAAAACACTCCGAAATCACTTATATTCATACAAAGTTCAACCTACCATTTAAACCAAATGTATATCCAAGAATGAAGTATCCACACAAACTAGACTGAGAACATGAATAATAACATGGCAGAATCAAGCAGAAATCATAACAGGGACTTGGTTTTTCATTTAACTCCAGCTCAGTTCACACATCCTTCACACAAACTTAATCAGGCTTCATTTCCACCATAGTTTCAAGAGAATACCTGGAGAGAAAAAAATGATAGGAAAGTGAGAAGATCAGTAGTGAGCAGCAGCAGTCGGCCTAGATTTGATCTATCAAACGATGAAATCAGCTTATGGAAACCAATGGAACAGTAGAAAACTCTAAAACCAAACTTTGACCAATACAACTATTAAAACCATCTCCCAACTTCACCAATAAGATCATAAAATTTCCAAGAGTTCTACACCATAGAAGAATCAGAACTCCAAAACCAGAAGCAGAAAAAGAAAAATTTAGTTTTCAACCAAGAATGTAGAAGTTCAGAATTTCTCTAAGAAAAACCCAGCCATTTCAATTTTCAGTATTTTTTTTATCTCTTGAAAGTCAGCCTTGAGTGGCAAGGAAGTGTGTCTTTATAGGCAACGAAGTAGGGCAGCAATAAAGAAATTAGATTTGCACTTCTACCCTTCTCAAATTTTCATTTTAGCTTAGAAATCCCTAGCCAATTATCAGATTTTCCTATTAATCCCCCAACGCAGCTCCTTAGAAGCTTCCCAGGCAGTTTCAAAAGATTCCCCTAGGCTAGACTACCCAAATTACCCTCCCCCCCCATGACCCTGTTATTACCCCTGGACCTCAAATGGGCCATGGGTCAATGACCCAAAGGTTCAGGTCCAAATGAATGAATCAGATGAACCTAAGGCCCAAACCAAAAGGGGACAAATATCCAGCCAATTCAATGATAAGCAGCAAAGAGAAATATCCGAGTGATTTCAAAACTTAGAAACTGAACTAAGTAATGATTTTTCTTCTTTTTTTAAGCCAAAATACTAGATTGTAAATAAAATTAAACTACCAATTCAACAACAATCTACCTTAAGTCAATTATCAGCAAGTGGTCATAATTAACTGAAGAAACTAAGAACAAAAAAAAACTTTGCAAAGGAGACTGAAAATCTAGTAAAACAAAGACGAACATTGAGCTAATCAGATAACTAGCAATCAAGACGGAAACTTCCTATCAACTTCCTAATCCAAAAATAAAAATGGAGGAGAAAAGAAAGGGGTGGGGAGATGAAAAGCCAAAGATGAAGAGAAAAATGTAGAAAACCTACCGACTTAACTCGAAACGAATTTGAAAAACCAATTTAGACGAAAAGTGATGTTACCCAGTTGTTCTTTGTAAAAACAAGTGAACAGCACCACTTTTGCGTTTAATCAACCCTCATTCTTCAACAAGACGGGAGCAAATAGCCATGCAAGCCACGGAATCGAAGGGCAGAACAGTTTTGGTTTTTTGGGGTTCGACCTCTGATTTTAGATTCAAGATTCGACGAGATTGAGGGGGTTTCTAGGGGAGCTAGTCTGGGATTTTGGAAGAGGGGGTCTGTCACGACCCAATTTCAAAACCCGATCGTGATGGCGCCTCTCGTGAAGACAAGGCCAGCCAACTAACCCAATTCGTCTCTTTAACAATTATTAAACATAAATGAATGGATAAATACGACTAAATGGCATTTATAACAGATAATTTACTACCCTACACAGCCCGACCGGGGTGTCACAAGTCACGAGCATCTAAAGAAATCTGAACACAACTACAAGGCCGGTAATATACAAAATAAAATCTAGAGCCAAAAGACGAAGTCCGGTGCCGCGAACGCCGGCGGTCACCTTGCTCAGCTACGATAGCAAATCCTCAACCAGCTCAAACCCGCTACCAGGTAGCCAATACCTGCATCTGCACGCGAGGCGCAGGGAGTAAAGTGAGTACTCCAACTCAGTGAGCAATAGAAGTAAATAAAAACTGAGCAGCAAGAAATCACGTAAAGCAACCAACGGGCTGTACAGAAGCCGAGTACAATTTTCGAGAAAATAGTGAAATCAGAGAACTCTTTAGAAAATGTTTCAGCTCAGTTCAAATCTCTTTTGAAAATGGTCCTTTCAATAATTACGAAAGCTGTTCAAAATAGTTAGTGCTGATTAGCACAAAAAATCCGCCCCTCGGGCACAATTACCACAGCATAGCAGGTAAAAATGCAAATAAGTATGCAAGATGAGCACATAAAAGTTCGCCCCTTGGGCATGATTTTCGTTACTAGCCAGTCATTGTTACCTGACCGGTCAGCCATTGTTACCTGACCAAAACGCGTATTATATTGCCATTGTTACCACTGGTCAGTCATTGTTACCTGACTGGTCAGTCATTGTTACCTGACCAAAACGCGTATGACAGTGTCATTGTTACCACTGTCTAAAATTTAACCGCTCTAGATGGGTACCCGCGCTCACTGTGGGGGTGCAGACTCCGGAGGGGCTCCTACAGCCCAAGCGTAGGATTCAAGCACATCAAACAATGCTAAAACCATTATTCAAACTTGCTCCAATCATCAAAACACATCAAACAATGCTAAAACCATTAGATCACATCGGATTCAAGCCTAAGTTCTTCAGAAACTTTCGAAATGCACTTTCGATCAAAACCCCGACCTAACGACGTCCGAATGACCTGAAAATTTGCACACATATCCAACATCACCTAACGAAGCTACAGCAACTCTCGGAATTCCATTTCGACCCTCGGATCAAATTTTCACCCATCAACCGGAATTCGCCAAAATACTAACTTCGCCAATTCAAGCCTAATTCTACACCGGACCTCCAAAATCAATTCCGATCACACTCCTAAGTCACGAATCACTTCCCGAAGCTAATCGAATCACCGGAACTCACATCCGAACCTTCTAACTCATAAGTCAACGTACGGTTGACTTTTCCAACTTAAACATTCCTTAAAGAGACTAAGTGTCTCATTTCCTACCAAAACCAATCCAAATCAACTCTAACACACCAAACACTGATAATGAAACACGAAGAAGCATAAAATGGGGGAAATGGAGCAGTAACACATGAGACGACGGGTCGGGTCGTCACATCCTCCACAACTTAAACAAACGCTCGTCCTCGAGCGTACCCAGAGTTGTACTAGAAGCCAACCAATAGCTGAATGACTTTACCAAGCATATACCCGGGGTGATCCCACGTCACCCTATCTCACATAGGTCCAATAATACAACATAGCTGAAATTTCACAGTCCATCTAGACCATAAACCGTAGAACCACATTGCACTTTCCGAAATCATACACAAGATCAGAACCTCACATCTATACCCAGAATAAACCCGAACCAGCTATAATAACCCATACCTATAACCTCAGGTGAAATCATATAATATACCACACAATCCAAACATTCGAAAAGATAGCCTCTATTCACAGCAGTTGTCCACAACAACTAAATACCGCTAGAAAATCCCTTATTAGCTAAAGTCTTATTCCAACACTTTCATATACTTCCAATGATAAATAAAACTCGCGATAGACCGTAACCATTTCTCAGATCAACCATTCATGAAGCCACTTCCCATTTGACTAATACCACGACAGATTTCCGGGCCAAACCTCGATATTATCCTTCTAACAAGCTGAAATCAAATCTGCTCGCATTCATTAATGACTCCAACGATCACCTCGAATCCAACACACCACTCTGGTGATACGACACCTCAACACAGGCCTAATCCACAACTTGCATAATACGCGCACCAATAAGAAACGATCTAAACATACTCAAATCATGACAAATGACTCAAACGAAAGAGTTGTACCTCAAGCTCATCAGTCCATCACAACACAAGGCTGAGACCCCGTCTCAAATCCTAGAAATAGAATACCTAAAGCTACCCCGAAAGGACATACCCCCGTGTGGCCTCGCCACAATGCGCAATCTTATCCAAACAGTGTTACACATGAAGAACCTCAAGTCACTATGAAAATCGACAGCCAGGCACAATTTAATGTCTGAAATCAAAGCAATTCATTACACCCACGGTGAAACAAATAACATACGACACTCACCCGATGGTCATAACCAACACTCCACTTACCGAGCAACACCCAATTACTCTTCCCGCTCGACTTCCACTAAGAATCCCCAATAGAACTGCACCCCGTGTGCCCATAACCAACAAGTCATAACGCCTCACAGCACAGAAAAAAAACAACTCATAGGTCTCTCCAGATCACTAGCAAGTTCAATAACGATCGAATCAACCTATCCCTCAACAGTACAACCCGTGACCAACCAAGCAACTCAAGCTAAATACGTAGCCACATTGACCTGCCAACGAACTCAATACCAAGAAGCCTGAAGCTGCTCCTCCTACTACTATAACTCCTGCCAGAGCCGTACGATATGGTGCACGGCACCAAATAAATACCGAAATCCACAATCTCGCCCGGCGACATGTCCGGCCACAAGAAATGCATTCGAAAAAGTCCCTCAATACCGGAACCGAATCAATGGTAGAAACCTCTGCACTGACATCCGCCACGAAGGCCCAATTAAGAAAAACAATCCTTCCCAGCCATGCGCTGGTCTTCAGAATAAAAACCACTCTGCTAGAACATAACCCTATGCACCTTGCCACGGAACCTGTGGCGTTTTCCGACATAGCCCATAGCACAATAGTCTAGAATAACCCAACACTGAGACAACCAGTCTACACTCCAATATCGTATCCAAAATCAAATATACCAAGCAAAGAAAGATCCACTCGGGCCTCCAAATCACAATAGCCGCCAAACGGTGCCGATACACACGATCCACAACCAGTACATAGTCTGTACCTGAGAACAGTCTCCGACTCCATATAGCACACGAATCACTGTACCTGATCCCAAATTCCGCCGTATGAATACCTATCACACATCAAGTACCCATTCATTCCATGAGAGATATTCTAAAATTTCCCTGTGCCATCAACAAACTCAAATATCAACAGTCGATCCAACAAAAAAATGCCGCAATACCACCGAAATTATCAGTTTACATCACCTTCCCCTTTTACTGAACACATACCCCCATCAACTCACTAGAATAGCAGTACCATTTTCCTTATTCATCTGAAGATCGATTCTTAAATCACCTACAGCTGCCCGTGCTGCTTAAAAATTTAATGACTTTCCATTCCGAACTGAACCGAAGCCTTACACACACAAATCCCAATCCTCCACAACATATCGCATATACCATACCACACTAGGATATCATGAGAACTCCATCTCCCTTTTCCTAACCACAAACTAAACTGCTAGGACTGAATCTTTCTATCCAAACCAGGCTAAGCAAGCTGTGAAGACATAAGAGCATTGCTGCAACATGCCTGTAAAAGCTCATTACCTCGATCACATACGAAGAATTAATCATACCCTTACCATACCGATTCGGTCTATTATCAAGCTATTCCGTCTATCAAATTTCCCTTCTGATTCATCACCAACTTGATATTCTTCCTTGGTGTAGCACCACAATGCCTCAACCCAAGTTTACCACACGAGACTCGAACATAAGACCACATTGTCTAAGACCCATAGGCCACTGAAAGCCCTCTCAAATGTTCCCAGAAATACCACATTCCAGCATACTTTACTTGAAGAACTTCCTGTGAATCTGAATTCGTTACCATTACTTTCCAGATACTGATACATAGAATCCCATAATTAACATAAAATACCACAAGTCTTGATCTTTTCTAATGCAAACACAGTCTCTAGCCACATACACAACCTTAAGACACCTGATTATTACATGCAAAATCTTGAACACAATAAAACCATTCTCGAGAGTCATTCACTATTATAAAACTATAAATTACCCGACTTAACGAACAGAACCACTCGTGCCTTATTAGCACTCTGACACCGCAGGATATGATCCCATTCCAATACAAACAAACATCTTCCTTCTCTATACACTGAGCATTCTTTATCAACAATAGCTCAAGACATTCCATTATTTTTACATTCCCACGAAGCACCATATAGCCCTTGTCAAAATTTTGCTTCACTCGTGCCATCCTCGGCTCAATTTCTGCAACCAGACTGATCCGCCAGAATATCTCAAAATGGAACAAACATAGCACATAACCGTGCAATCAGCTAATCAATAGCAACCTCCCCAACTTGGCTCGAAGCCATATATCAAGACACACTTAACAACTCATAACACTTTTACTTTAATGATGCCACAATGCCACAGTGAGACTCAACTTAAATCATGTACAAGATTGTGAAAACACGGATCTTCTAGTAGTGTAATCCTCTACAGATCTAACATTCATCCCCACATCGGTTGAGTCTACACTCTTAAGCTACCTGAATTCTCAAATTTCAACACATACCCTTCAATTACACATGAGATCTTCTAACACACACATAAGGACCATACCACTTAAGAACACTCCGCAGGAGATAACCCACCTGCTTCACCTCAATTTAGTACTTCGACATACCTTCCACCATCATATACGTTACACAGTCATTAGTCTTCCTGAGTCTGAACACATACCGCCACATGAAATGTACTTCACTTCCCAAATAGGAGACACAAAAAATATTCTTCACGCGCCCATAATTAGGGCTACACATCAAGTCACCATAGGAATCGAACACTTAACAGTCATCTATTATCCAGCAGACTTCTTCATCACTACCAAGATCACATAGATGCATCTCACAGTACTAACATACTCAGCACATGGATATCCAACAGCCATTCCGGCTAATAAGGATAATACCGAACATATAAGTTCAAAACACTTGCTCGCACAATCAACACCTCAGTGCTCAAGCCATAGGCAAGATCCGACCTCAAGTCCTCCAGACTGGCCCAACATACTCACGAAGCTCACATCTCGCCCCTCGATCGGGGAATCACAAACCATCAAGGCACATATAATACTGGGCGCTCAAGTGCGCCAACAGACGTGTGGAAGGAGTTTCAAGAGTTGCATCTCAAGCTGAATTAAGTAAGCACGATAAGAATTCCAAGAAAGTGAAGTTTTCCTAAAGGTTCTGCAGCCTCTCGAGGATAAATACAGACGTCTCCGTACCTATCCGCGAGACTCTACTAAACCTGCTCATGACTCGTGAGACCTAGTAACCTAGGCTCTGATACCAACTTATCACGACCCAATTTCCAAACCCGGTCGTGATGGCGCCTCTCGTGAAGACAAGGCCAGCCAACTAACCCAATTTGTCTCTTTAACAATTATTAAACTTAAATGAATGGATAAATACGACTAAATGGCATTTATAACAGATAATTTACTACCCTACACAGCCCGACCGGGGTGTCACAAGTCACGAGCATCTAAAGAAATCTGAACACAACTACAAGGCCGGTAATATACAAAATAAAATTTAGAGTCAAAAGACGAAGTCCGGTGCCGCGAACGCCGGCGGTCACCTTGATCAGCTACGATAGCAAATCCTCAACCAGCTCAAACCCGCTACCAGGTAGCCAATACCTGTATCTGCACGCGAGGCGCAGGGAGTAAAGTGAGTACTCCAACTCAGTGGGTAATAGAAGTAAATAATAACTGAGCAGCAAGAAATCACGTAAAGCAACTAACGGGCTGTATAGAAGTCGGGTACAATTTCCGAGAAAACAGTGAAATCAGAGAACTCTTCAGAAAATGTTTCGGCTCAGTTCAAATCTCTTTTGAAAATGGTCCTTTCAATAATTACGAAAGCTGTTCAAAATAGTTAGTGCTGATTAGCACAAAAAATCCGCCCCTCGGGCACAATTGCCACAGCATAGCAGGTAAAAATGCAAATAAGTATGCAAGATGAGCACATAAAAGTTCGCCCCTCGGGCATGATTTCCGTTACTAGCCAGTCATTGTTACCTAACCGGTCAGCCATTGTTACCTGACCAAAACGCGTATTACATTGCCATTGTTACCACTGGTCAGTAATTGTTACCTGACTGGTCAGTCATTGTTACCTGACCAAAACGCGTATGACAGTGTCATTGTTACCACTGTCTAAAATTTAACCGCTCTAGATGGGTACCCCCGCTCACTGTGGGGGTGCAGACTCCGGAGGGGCTCCTACAGCCCAAGCGCTATATCATCATAAGGCCTGAAAGCCTGTACATATCAACATGAGGCCTGAAAGCCTTCTCACATTACACTCGAGGCCTGAAAGCCTCCTCACAATACACTCGAGGCCTGAAAGCCTCCTCACATCACTCAGCATATCCTCACATATGGCCCTCAGCCTCAATCAGTCCAAAAATAATCATAAGACCCTCGGGCATCAGTAAAGAAACAATAATGCTCAGCTCAAACAGTAGTTCAAATATCAGTTAAAACTCAAGGTTGAGTAAAAATATAGATGAGTTCATGAAATAGTGTAATGACAATGGACTGAGTTCAAATAATATTTCAAATAGTGAGGAAAAACAGTGATGATAGCTCATAGGGAATTCAAACAGTCGGCAATAAGCCCCAAATATGGCAATAAGCCCAAGTCATAGTGAAAAACAACAAGTCATAGCGAAATACGCGGTAAAATCAACAACCGGGACGGACCAAGTTTTGGCCCAAGTAAAGGTTAGTTTTGAAGACTGACAAAGGAACTCAGACATGAACTAGGTCCATCCAGTGGTCCATCACTCAGGTGCACAAAAACGGGCAGATTCATGCATGTGGGATGCACGTGAAGGAGATAAGCTTAACTTGGTGTATTTAATATCTCCCGATCGAAAAGGTTGCATAATTGATAAGGAGAAGGACTCCTTAATCAAAGAGAACACTATCCAAGATAGGGAAGGAGTTAGAAGTTGAAATCAACTAGAACTCTTCCACCAAGGAAGAGGAAAAAGCACCCTGGCACTCAAAAGGTGAAAAAACCAACGATCCTGCTATCATAGATTTTCTCAAATATGCATATCCACTTAAAATCACTGAGCCAAAACTGCCATTTAGAAAACTTTTGTAAACCTAAGGATTAACTCTAATTCCCGTGTCTTGTGGCAACCCATGCCTCTAACTGCTGCGCACAACATTCAAGTTAACATCTAACTTGAATACTCAAAATTACCTACTTACAATTGCTTTCTAGCATTAAACGCTGAAGAGGTATCAACTGGTAAGATGATACCTACTCTACAATTGAACTAGAAATAAAGAAAGACCATATAACACTCTTTATGAGCTGTGGTCTCTTCAATCTCATTCCATGTAGCTTCTGGTGTTGCACACTTCGAATCACACACGAAACTGTGCAAAAGCCTTGCATATTTTGCTCCAATTCCACGGTTTAACTTCCGTGCGTTTTTGCTGCAACACACTGTAAAGATGAGAAAGATTCTCCTTTAGCAATGTTTTTTTTCTCATTTCATATAGGAGTAGTAGATGAAGAAACAACTAGTGTTCTGATAAGCAACACTTCCTG